>NW_010273203.1:0-534 GCF_000690775.1 Eurypyga helias | reverse complement strand
AATATCCCAGTACTTTTGCATTCAGAAGAGTTTCTCTGTTTCCTCAAAAACAGATAGACAGATGGTGGTTTTATGCCAACGTTAAGATAATCTTTTACAAAGCCTTTATTATCTTGAATTTGTGTTTGGTCAGTCTTATCTGCATTATTTAAGAGTTGCATCTTGATAAAATCAAAGAACTGGCTGGATGGCCGGGCCCAAAGAGCTGTGGTGAATGGAGTCAAATCCAGTTGGGAGCCGGTCACAAGTGGTTTTCCCCAGGGCTCAGTGTTGGGGCCAGTTCTCTTCAATATCTTCATCAATGACCTGGACAAGGGGATCGAGTGCTCCCCCAGCAAGTTTGCAGATGACACCAAGTGGGGTGGGAGTGTTGATCTGCGTGAGGTAGGAAGGCTCCACAGAGGGATCTGGACAGGCTGGATCAATGGGCCGAGGCCACCGTAGAAGGTTCAGCAAGGCCAAGTGCCGGGTCCTGCGCTTGGGTCACAACGACCCCCTGCAATGTTGCGGGCTTGGGAACGAGTGGCTGGAAAG
>NW_010273202.1:0-1674 GCF_000690775.1 Eurypyga helias | reverse complement strand
CTGCCGCCGTGCCTTCCCTCCCCCGCTGCGGGAGGGTCCTCTGCTACGGGTGCGGCCTGAGGGGGTCCGCGCTGGGCCGTGCTGTGAGGCCGAGGGGTGGCAGCGGGGCCCAGCCCCAGCCAAGCGGGAGAGGGGGCAAACCAGCACCCGCCTGGCATTGCTTCATGTCTTCCTGACGCCTCTTCCTCCATGGTGGTTGCCTCAAGGCCTGGGCAAGGTGGGTTATGTCTCCACCGGGCTCTGCCCGGCCTTGGCAGCTGCACAGCCAGGTGGGTTGGTCAGGGCTGTGGGAAGAATGAGAGAGGGGTGCTTTGACAGCCTCTTCCAGCCGGTCAGGGAACACTTGGCTCTTGCAGTAATGGATTGCGTACAGGCTTAAAGAGACCATTCTGTCTTACGCAGAGGTGGATCTTTTGCTCCAAAGGGGATTGCATAGGGAGAGCTGCTTCCTTAGGCTCCCCGACTCCTCCTGGGAGATGCAGGTAGAGGTGCCTCTTGCTCAGAGCTCCCCATGTCTGACTTCGTGGTGTGAAACGAAACATTTCAGGGGATCCTCAGCATTGTCCTGTTCTGAAAAACTAAGTGGTCAGAGGCAGTCTCAGAAGTCCTCCCTTGCGGAAATTGCCCCATCTCTCTTAAACAGGCGACGTGTATTGTCATCTGGCATTGGGATATGTTGTCTGGTGTCCTGCCCTCAATGTGCGGCAACTTATGTTGTTGAGAACAAGGCTCCTTGGTGAAATCCAGTGCTGGATTTCATCATCAGCATGATCATATGCTGGAACAGATGCTAATGGAACATCTGAAGGCTTAGGCAACACTCCTCCACACTTGGTGCCCCAAGAGCAGTGAAGAGTGAAGGTGAGTGGGCTAAGTATCAGTCTTCTCTGGTCTCCTCTCCTGACTTGGGAAATTCTTGCTCCCAAGTTATTGCAAGCCCCACCCTGGAGTGAGAGAGTGTTTGAGATGCAAAGATCCCTGCTTCTAGCCAAAGCACTGCCAATGACTCCATGGCTTTCAAATCTCAGGCTCTTTATTACAATTTTCACCCTAATAACGAAGCTTAAGAAGTTCCACATCATGTGCAGGAAGATCACAGTGGCTGGAAATTCAGCCAAAAAAATTGTCCCCCCCCCCCTTTTTTTTTCCTCATAACACCTTGGGGCCAGAAGTATCCATGAGCCAGAGCACTGCCTTCTGAAGGGAAGATGGAAAGATGGCACAGGGGACAAACAACCCTTCCCGAGGGTGAACCAGAGACATCACGGCATCGTGGCTGCAGCGTCCATTCTTACACACTTCCAGCCCCACAGAGATCTGAGACATTTCCATTTGTGATGAGACATTCACCTTAAGAGTGGTGAAGTCCCTGCTCCAAAATTAGCCTTTCAGAGGTGTTGCTTTAAGGTATGAGCTGAGGGTAGTGTATGCATGCAGAGACCACCACAGTGATATGCAAAGTAGCATCGAATATTGGAGGAACAGAAAGCACCTGAGAAATGCAACTCAGCATTTTGCACATGATCTATTTTATCAAGGGCTAATGCAAATCTGTTTGTCATTCCTTTTCTTGACACTTGAACAAAACTGTCCAGGGAAAACCAGAAAAGGCAGACCCAGTTCCTTTCTGAGTTATGGATGTGCAAAGTCATGGAGGAGACTGTAGTTGTGTCA
>NW_010273201.1:585-843 GCF_000690775.1 Eurypyga helias | reverse complement strand
GGCTCTTCCACCCCCAGCGAGTGTGCAATAGGGCCCTGCCCCCCCCGGTGAGTGTGCAACAGACCCCTGTCCCCAGGTGGGGGTGCGAGGGGAGGGTGCGATGGGGCTGCGTGTCACCAGGCGAGTGTGCAACAACCCCTCCCCCCCAAGGAGTGTGCAACGGGGGGCCTGCCCCGGGGGTGTAAGGGAAGGGAGAGCGTGCAACAGGGCCCTGCAGCCCTCACGTGCACAGCTGGGCCGTGAGCGTGCGCGAGAGGG
>NW_010273201.1:0-207 GCF_000690775.1 Eurypyga helias | reverse complement strand
CAACAGGGCTCGTCCCCCCCCAGCGAGTGTGTAATAGGCCCCTGCCCCCCCGGTGACTGTGCAAGGGGAGTGTGCAACAGGGCCCTGCTCCCCGGTGGCTGTGCAACAGGGCTCTGCCCACCCTGGGTGAGTGTGCAAGGGCAGTGTGCAACGCTGAGTGCAACAGTGTGCAACACTGGCCCTGCACCCTGAGGAATTGTGCAAGGG
>NW_010273200.1:0-585 GCF_000690775.1 Eurypyga helias | reverse complement strand
ACGGCACAGCAGAAATACAAGACCAGAAAGTGAAGCCAGCAACTTGCAAACGACGGATTGGCAAGCAAAAGGTGAAAGCCCGAGTCCCCCCGGCCTAGATGATGACCTGCCCGTCCGAGGGCTGGCGGCACAGAGCAGACCCAGATCAGTCAGAGGAGACCCCTGTTCCTCAGTTCAGTCAGGGGAAAAGAAACTTGGGTTTAGCTGTGCTGGCGCCTCTTCTGCGGGCGGGCTTGAGCTGAAGGGAGGAGAGTGCCCGAGTACAGGGCTGCTGGGCAGGCTGAGGGGGTGCAGGGCGTCTGCTCCCAAGGAAGCTGCCCCACTTGGCACCGTTCAGCCACCGTGATGACTGGGGGGGTGCGGCCGAGCTCCCAGGAGGCACGCCGTAACTCCTGTCTCCCTCTGGCCGCTTCATTGTCCTGCTGCTGCTCCAGGTGTACGGGAAGTGGGATGCACACCGCTAACGGGAGATTCTCACCTGAGGACGCCGGCAACCTCGAGCTCAGCCGTGCACTGGGCCCCAGAGAGAGCCACGGCTCTAGCTGCAGCGCGGAGTGAGTAGGGGGTGCGGATGTGGGACTCTCG
>NW_010273199.1:3490-4368 GCF_000690775.1 Eurypyga helias | reverse complement strand
TTTGGCTCCCGGTCCTGGGCGGCAGGAGCCGCGGTTTCCGTGGGGCGATGGGCGAGCTGTGCCTCACGCTGGGCACCGCGCTGGGGGCTTCCAGGGAGCTGCTTGGCCGAGGCGGCAGCCGGCATGGTTCTGATTTACCGCGATGTATTTTGGGGAAGGGGAGAGCTGTCTAGGGAGCAGAGAGGCTTGAAATATGAAAGTTAATGAAATAAACCCGTCAGTCGGAGAAAACAAGCCCTTCCCAGCCCAGCATCCTTTGACTGTTGGGAAGAGATGGGCTGTGGCCAAACCCAGTTGTAGTCATTTAGTGATTTGGCCACGAAGGTTTTCACTTACAGGCTGTTTGAGGAAAAGAAATGGAAAAGAAATTAAAATAATCCATGCCTACATGCCTAAGGCTCCCTCTTAATAGAGACATAAAGATGACTTTGACATTCCCAGAACCGCAGCGCCCCGGGAAGACATGGGATTTGCATGTTATTGTGCCGGGCTGTTGGAGGGGAGCAGGGAGGGGGGAGGTTTCTTTGCTCCGGAGCGGGAAGCCGGAGCAGCGGAGCGCTCGTCTCTGAACATCCCCCCTCGTCTCTCCCCCGGGGACGCGTGGAGGGAGAGGTTGTTGCTGGGGCTGCGTGCGGTTACCGTCCGTGTTTGCTCATTCACGGCATTGATTGGGTTTTAATTAAGGAGGCCGTTTGGCATGGGGGCTCTCGGGACCGATGACAAAAGGGGGCTCCTTGTGTTCTCCGCCGGAGGTGGCATCGCCTTCCCCCGGCGGGGAGCGGGCGGGTGGTACACGCACCATCCCAGCGCTTCAAAGAGCTGCGCTGGCGTCTCCCCCGGCCGCGGAGCACGACACCAGAGCAGCACGCTGGGGCTCG
>NW_010273199.1:2721-3204 GCF_000690775.1 Eurypyga helias | reverse complement strand
CCCGGCTGGGAAGGAAATCCAGCCAACCACCTCCCCGCCGCGTCGGAAATGTGAGTTGGGGGTCTGAGGGGAGTGTTTCCAAATCGGGGCCTGGTTTCGCACCCTTCCGCAAGCACCGTTTGTCCGCGGTTCCTCCCGGGTGGAGGCTGCCCTGCCCCGTGCTCGGAGGTGCCCACGGACAGCGGCGCGTGTCCGGTACCGGTACCCATGGGGTGCCGTGTGGGAGCCCTGTGCCAACCCGGCGTGAGTCTGGGGCTCGGGACCCAACAGCAGAGCTCGGTAGGTTGGGCTGGGAGCAGCGGGATGGCAGGCAGCTCCGATGGCAGGCCGGGCAGCTCCGTGTCCCCTTGCCACGGTGACAGGCAGAGAGCAGCCCCGCAGCTAGGGCCGAGCTCAGCAGCCAGGAGGCACGGAGATGCCATGGGGCACGGAGATGCCATGGGGCACAGAGATGCCATGGAGATGCCAGGAGGCAGGGAGCTG
>NW_010273199.1:359-2168 GCF_000690775.1 Eurypyga helias | reverse complement strand
TGAACCTCAAAGTCGTTAATAAAGCGGTAATTAAAAGCACTTGGAAGGAGCAGTCCTGCCAGGAGGAGAGGCAGAGGCACAAGGGCCTTTCATTGTTCAAGGGGTTGTGCCCATCCATCGGTGGAAGGCAGCCACGGAGGCTCTTGGCCGCCGTCCCCGCTGCCCAGCGTGTTTGTTCTCCCGGTTACAAAACGTGGCGCGGGGACTGTGCCGACACCACGCTCTGAAAAGGCCGGATCTGGGCCTGGCCCTAGCGATGGGGCTGGAGCAAAGGTGCCCGGAGCGCGGCCGGAGCCTCCCCTCTCCCATCTGCCAGCGCAGCGTGGAGGTGGCTGCGGTGCCGGGCAGAGCCACCTCCCCTGCTGCACCATGCCCAGGGCGGGAGATGACATCTCCGGGATTCCAGCCCGGATTCACTTCTCCGGGCACAGGGAGGGGTGAGACCCATGGGAAGAGCGAGTTCTCCACCAAGGCCCGGACTGGTGTGTGCCGCTCTGCTAATCATCTTCTATTGTTTGCAGCTCAATTACACCCGACCGGGGCTTCCAAAGCTCAATCCCAGGCTGCTGGAAAACTGGAAGAACGAAGTGAAGGAGAAGGGCCACATCAACTGTCCCAACAATGTAAGGACCCTCTGTTCTTCCGGGGCTGGCTGGTCTCTGTGGGAGGAGAGGGGCGTCCGAGGGGGCAGGAACCCACCAAAGCCAGGTCCTTGGGACCAGGTGAAGCTGGTGGTGACCTCAGACCCTCCTTCCACCTCCCACCCCCGGGGTTGCTGCGTGCTTGGAGCACATCCCACCTTTGGGACACCCCTGGTGCGCTCGGGAACTGGGCCACCCTCTCCCCTCGGGCTGACGGTTCGGCATGGCCCATGTGGACTCTGGAGCTGCCTTTGGGAAGCTCCTGAGATCCGGACGGGGCAACGGCCACATGCTCTGTGCTTGAGAGCCGGTTTGTGCGGGAACCCGCTTTTCCCGGGGTAAAGCTGGGTTTGAGCCATTCGTTTTAAATCCCTGGGACCGGCCAAGGCCTCGGGGACGTGGTGCGCGCGGGGTCTCAGCCTCGGCCTGCGCCCGCGGGGAGGTGAACTCCACCCTCGTGCCGGGCCGTTGATTTATCCTCCGGAACAAAGCGTCGCTCGTGGGAGTTTCGAGCGGGGCCGTTACCGCAGGGCCGGGGGGAGACGCGCTGGTAATGAATGTCATACGCAGGCCCTTTGAAAAGGCTCAGAAACTGGTCACGCTGCTGCCCGGGTGATTTCCCCGCGCCGTTAAATGTCTGCTGTGGCTCCAAGAACTCCCGTAGCCCAGCAGGACCTCCTGACTGCTCACAAATGTCCGTTTTCCACGGAGACGTTTCAGGGGGGGAGACATTTTTCAGCCCGTTGCAGAGGGATGTGGCCACATGACTCCCATTAGCACTAATGGGAAACGTGTGACCGGAGCCCTCCGCGTCGCGCGGAGCGTTAACCTCACGCTGCGTTGCCTGGACCGCTGGCCTTGCTGGCGCAGCGGGCTCCTGGCCCCGGCACAGAGGAAGCCACGGAGGCGAGGGGGGAGCGGGAGGATCGTGGCAAAGCTGTTGTTTCTTCCCACAGTGCTGTGAAGCCATTTACTCCAGCGTCTCGGGGCTGAAAGCTCACCTGGCCAACTGCAACAAGGTACGTCCCTCCTGGTACGGCCTCCGCTTGGAGTCGGGGTTGGATTTGGGGTTTATCTCCCCCTCCCTGGATTGTTGGGAAGCCACGGGCCAAGGGACAACGGCTGCTGCCTTGTTGAGTTGTCATCGCTCAGCCTGTTGTCGCACCAT
>NW_010273199.1:0-328 GCF_000690775.1 Eurypyga helias | reverse complement strand
CCGGCTGCGCCCCCTGGGCGCCTCTTGGGTGGGATCCAGCCCGCGGCCGAGGGCGGAGAGGCTGGAGCTGAGCCGATGGGATGGAGGGGGTTTCGGTACCACCCCAGCAGAGGTCTCGCAACACAGATATCCCACCCAGAGCCCAGAGCTCTGGCACAGCGAGTGCCTTGGAGCTGGGCCCGGTGTCCCTGTCCGCAGCAGAAGAGTGTTTGTGAGCCTTTGGCTACCTGGCGTGGCCAGCACCTCGCACACAGCCCCCCGCCGGCCACAGCAGCTCGGAGCCAGGGCGGTAGGAGCCAGGGGGGGTCTTCCTCCATAGAACTGGGCA
>NW_010273198.1:0-1400 GCF_000690775.1 Eurypyga helias | reverse complement strand
ACAAAGATGTAATTTGAAGACCTAATGGAAAGGACAACTCCCCAGGTTATCAATTTGACAGTGTGCACAGCATTGCTCCTGAGGCATCGAGTCTTTTTTAATCTTCATTTGTCTCTTGTGGAGATACAGTCCTATCACCAGGCTGCTCTTCTACCAATTTTAATTATTTCACTAGGGCAGCACAAAGTGCTTCAAGGCTCAGACAGGACAAATTTGGCCAGAACATGATACTGTTCTTCCCGACTTCCAGCCTTGGTAGAAACCCGTGAACTGGAGGAAGGCCAGGCAGCTACTCTAGTGCCTCTTGGCATAGCCTGCTCGCTCAGGAGTGGGGGAAAAAAACAATCATGCTGCTAATTGGCATAGTTATGTCAATAACCCCCAGACCTCATCTAGATAGAAATGACTGGAAGGCTTTTCCCAGAGGCTGTCACGCTGGGGAGGTGACCTAATCACTGCTAGGGAAGCCGTCTCTGTGTTACACCGATGATAAACTTTTTAGCCTGAGCTAAAGCAGAACCAATTTATTTCCAGGGTTGGGAACTCAGTCTGTTGTAGATAGTCACTTTTTACACTTACAGAGAGCTCTAGCCAAGAAGTTTTGATAATCCTCCAGATCGTTAGTATCTGTCAGCCTGCAGGGTGTTCGCAGTTCCCTTTTGTTTTGCTTTTCGTGCTGAGCGAGGCCGGTGTCTGGTTTAATACAGAGTGTAACTTTTATCGCTGCAGGACTCCAGAGCCTCTGTTCTGGATATTTTTGTGTTGTGACTGCTGCCAGTAATCGCAGATAAATCTCATCCCTGTTGTTCGCCTGCGCTTTTAGCTCAGCCTCAGTGTGCGGTTTTAATTGAACCCGTTGCAATGACGTGGCTTGGACCCTGTTACTGCTTCCCAGCCTGTTCCTGAGCCACGGATTCTTGGGCCTGCTTGGATATGGCTCCGGTGAGTACGTGTCTGGCCCTGGCAGCGCTCCCACCGTTTGCCAGGGTCCCTTGTGGGGATGGATCGTGGTTCCTGCGGCTCCTGTTCCCACTGTGGTCAGGGCAGGGAGGTGTTCAAGAACAGGGACTGCTCCAAAATCCCCTGCTCGGCAGTTGGGGAAGTGCTGAAGCCAGCTGCCAGGGCCTAGTGCTGGCAAGCACGACCCGGCTGGCTCTGTGCTCCCAGTTTGGCCCTGGTCTCAGTTCGGTGCCAGTCGTAGCGGAAGAGCAATGCAAACCTCCCTTGGGTGCCAGAGGATGGCATGACCTTGTGCTGGGGGCTTCTGGGGGGACAGCCCGGCCCTTTCCCTTGGTGGGATGGGCTGGCTGGGGCTCTTGCTGGGCAGAGAGGGACAGCACGGTGGTCCTGTGGGTTGGTGCACGGACCCTGGTGAGCCCAAGGGTCCCAGCACCCAAGGG
>NW_010273197.1:0-40775 GCF_000690775.1 Eurypyga helias | reverse complement strand
TGCAGGAGGACCTGGAGAACGGCGAGGACGTGGCCACCTGCCCCAGCTGCTCCCTGATCCTGCGAGTCATTTATGACCAGGTGGGTGCGAGGAGAGGGCTGTCGGGCACGGTCGCGGCCTGTGTCCCCCGGCGGCGAGCCCGCCGTTCCCTGAGGAGGGCGCGGCGGCAGCTCTTAAAAGCCCCTGGTAAACACGGGGTCGGGTTGTCGGGGAGTCAGTGGCCCCTTGGATTGGTGACTTCGACTCCTGTCTCATCTCAGCGATTCTGGTGCCCTCCTTTTGTTGAGTTTGGGCTTTAAAACATGCCTGTGGGGTGAGCGTGGGGTGGAATACAGCGGATCTCAGCGATGGTAAGATCTGTTTATGACTCTAGTGGCCCTGACGGCTAGCCTAGGAGTTCTGCTTATCTTATACCTGTGTTATGGCCTTCATCTCCTGTGAGAGAGATTCGTACCAGTTACACTCAGGCTAGAAAACAAAACGGTTATCTGGTGGCTTTTGAGGGAGAGGAGGTCCAAAAATAATGAAAGTCAACTAAAACTCTGCTTCCTGTCTTTAGGAGCAGTTCATGCGTGATGAAGTCATTGCAGAACCTTTGACAAACAAGGAATTGATAAAGTGCTGATGAATACATCATGAACTGTTGCTGCTTTAGAGTAAGAAAGTATGGGGATGGCAAGTGTGGAAAGAGACATGGTCCTCCTGGAAGTGCTTGCTGATGTGAGAGACAAGTGCAGTAACTGTCTTCATCATTTGAATGAGAGTTTGCTGGCAAATCAACACATGAATGGATTTTGTTTAAAATGGTTATACATTGTAAAAACTACATAAATTGCCATATGTATTCCAGAAGATTAAGGATTATGATCCTAGTTGACAACAACTCGGTGAACAGAAGAGCATGGAGTTGGGAAACAACAGCATTTATCTAGCAGTGGCTTCTTACCATGTGGTGAAAAGCAGGCAGCGTGTGGGCATACACCAGGGTGAAATGGTGTAGAGGGCTGAAATGCTGGGAGACAAAATGTGGAAGCCCACAGGACATGATGCCGTAGAGAATTACGGTTTTGACACAGCGCAGGGTGTGGGCGCAGCTCATACTGACTATAGGGAGGAGTGAGAGATCCAGAATCAACGCTGTTGGTAAATTGGTTTTACTGCTGTAAGCACAAAGAAGGTGCGGTTTTATTTGTGTCTGCAGTGGGTGCAGCCCCTGAGGTGGGGCAGATTTGTTTTTTAAATTGCAATTTGAAACAGTTTTAGTAGCCGCTATCGACTCTGACGTAATAGTGGTGTATTTTTGTGGGTGTTGTGTGGAGTGAAATAAAAGGAATTGAACTTTTTTTACCCCTGCAAAGCAAGTAATGTGCAAATGGACTTGAGGATTGTAATTTACTGGTATTTCATCAACAGCTGTGTGATTTGACTGGTGCAGCAGACATAAAATGAACTGCAGTTCTTTGTGCCATTTGCAGAAGTACTTTTGCTGAATTTCTCAGTCTTGGTTTTTGTCAATTCCTGGATAGGGGACGCACACATTTCAATTAATAAAAAACAATTTTTTAGGCTAGAAAAGAATTGGAAGAGTATATGCCACAGTACACTGATTCCAAGACTGGGACTTGGAATGCAAGCCACTGCATTTAAATATCTATTTAAAATTATGGTCATTTATGTGTTTTAGTAGGATTTGGCGTCTGGAAGGTTAATTTTGGGGGAAAATACTTGTGCAGCATTTATGTAGTTACTTTGCTCCAGGCACTAAAGATAAACAGGTCTTACTGAATTCTTGCATTTAACTGTTTCTGTTCTCACAACGTTCTGTGAATGTTGAAGATGAAGATTCTAATTATTAAAAAAAAAGGGGGGGGGGGGGAACGCCCAACAACTCCACTTTTCTGTTAAAGTTTTGAATGCAAGAAGTGTTTTCATGCCTAAACCAGGAGGTGGCACTCGTGCTACTTTGATATCTGTGCTTCGAACAAACAAAAAGCTGTGCTACTTTCTTCAGCTGTATCCTACCAAATATTTATTTTGACTATTTAAATAAAGGTATTTAAAACTGCACCGGTGGGTATTGTGGGCCGTGGCTTATTCTGTGTGTGCACTAGCCACAGTGATTTCCAGAGGGATTGAGTTGCTGTTACTGCCGTGATGATAGCCGAATTTTTTCAGGTGCATTCATAAAAAGCGTTTTGGTCTGTCAGTAGATGCTGTAAAGCAAATTTATAGTGACCCTGTTTAAGCTCCTGTTCACACTTCTACTGCATAAATATCTTAAGGATTTTTCCACAAGTATTCTACTTAAAACTCAAGTGTAAGTTTCAGATGGAGCACTGGGGAATGTATACGCTGATGGAATTGCATCAGGGTAAATTGCCAGGTGTGGTGTCAGTAAAGGTGCGTGGATTCTAAAGGGTTTGACGGGATCTCATTGCATAGCAAGGGGAAGTCTCGAAGGCACTCCAGACTTGAGGGAGCTTGTGTAGAGCATTATTTATACTCCGCATGGTTGAATTCCCACAGGGTTGTAGAAAGTGATTAGTGGTTGAATTTTACTTGGCACGTTTTAATGCAAGCTTTGAAGTGATTCTCTGTAGTGTTCCTTGCTTGTCTAAAACAGTGACTTTAACAGTAATTTTAGAAAAATTAATTATTACATCAGTTAAAACGGCCAGCGCTTAAGGCTTCACGATAAGCACATCCTGACTGAGTATTAACAGGATCCAAGTTGTGTTTTGCCATTTATACGCATATCTGAATTATTTGGGCGCAGAGGGTTCCTCAGAGCATTAAGGAGGCGTGCGTTCAGCTGGCTCTTGTGGAGTTCTTCACAGTGTCACCGCAGTGAAGTCTTGTGGCTGGCATGGTTAGGAAAGAACGTGGCCGCGTTTGCCCACATAAATTGCTCTCAACCCAGTCTCATTGCGTGAGACCCAGTGTCTTGAGGGTCTTGAGAGTAGTTGCTGCTCCCCAGAAAAGGAGACAAAACAGGGATGGATGTTAACGTGTCCCTCTTTGGTTGCCCGTAAGGATTCTGCTTTAAAACCCCTTGAGCTGGTCTGTGGCTTTCCCTCCTGCTCTGCAGAGGAGCCGAGTTCTGTAGCAACCCTTCACCCTTCATGGGAGCTCAGTGGTGCTAAAGCCAAAGAGCTGCCCACTTCTGTGAGCTTGTAAGAAGCTTTTGACCCCAGTGACAGCTTTTTTAAATTCTCCCGTACTGTGTTAATTCCAAAACACCAGTCAGGGCGATCCGAGTAACCCATCGGAAATGTTCCTCTTTGTGAATTCAGTCACAGGGTTTCCTCAGAGCACCCCTTCTCACACAGCGTGCAGGCCCCTTGCCCGCCACTTGTGCATTACGTGTCCTTAGAAACAAAGGGTTCGCTTGTCTGCTAAGAAGACAGTGGGGTAGGACACAAGGAAGTCTTTTGCTTGTTGTTTGTATCTGACAAGCAGATGGATTGATGGTGTATTTGATGAGGTCCTTGGCTGGACAGTGGGCTCCAGTGTGATGAAAACAGCATCATGTGAATGCAGTAAGTTGTGTTTACTGGAGACTGCAGAGGGTGGAACAAGATCCACCTCAGATACTCAAGCTCTGAAATGGCTGGCTCTGGTAAACACCACTAAATTCCCATATAATACTGAAAACAAGCAATAGACTCAGTTGCCACAATTTTATGGGAAGAAATGGAAGATAATTTGCCCTTTACTGAACTAAAGAGGCTCAGCTTCTCCAAGCGGTTGGATTGTTGTTTGCATTTCAAGGAAACTTGCTGGGAAGGTCACATACTCCTGCCTCACCGTGCCTGTACAGCAGTGGTCTACATGGTTAGCTTTGAATAGGTGCTCAAGAAGTCTGTGACACAGACCCTGGGCCTCCAAGAGCTGAGGTCACTAGGCCATTCAGCTGTTCACTTGTTCCATTGTCTGTATGTCAGGGAAATCAGTGTCCTAAAGGCCTGTTGTGTAAATACCCTGACACTTCTGGGTCAAATATGAGGCGTTTTTTGCAGAACATCACTTTTAATAAGGATCATTACATAGATGACCAAGTCTATCTACCGAGAAGCAGATACTGGTTAATTTCAAATAAACCTTCAACATTTCAGGTAAGAAAGTGAGCTGACAACTGTGTGTTGTCACTGTGAAAAACAGTTTCTGCACATCCCGTTTCCATCTCTCCCCTATTCCAGTTTTCAGATCAGGCTAACTGTAGGGATAGGTATTTGCTACACTTAAATCTTCTCGAAATGGTTTTACAAATAGGATTTATCAAGGTACTTATCGTAGTAACGAATGTTTGCCATGATTTTCTCCTAGCGCTGTTCCTTGTGGATTGCTTTATAGTTAGGACACAGCTTTGATTCTGCTTCATGCTAACATAAAATACTAATTTCTTAGTGTCCCTCCATAGTAGCTGTGGCATGGAGGAGGCTGGGAGGATCCGTAGGGTCCTGTGTAACCACGGAGATGCTGGGGTCATCAGCCTTGAAACTGGTCAGATGCTGTGAGTGACAGACAGCGACTGACAGGCTGTGCAGAGCTGGGAAATGGCTGTCAGGGAGGAGGTGGGTCAAAAGGGACTAACCAGGAGGGCAAAGGCTTAAGTGACCTGTCATCACTCCTCCCACCCCTTGCTGTCACCGTTCTGGTCTGTTTGCATACCACATCACCTCTCCAGAGTTCTTGGCAGCTCACCAGTCCAGCACAGGCTTCTCATCGTGTCATGCAAAGTCATCGCCGTGCCACTGAGCACAGCCCTAGGAGCTCGCTCCGAAGGCTGAGTGGTGTGCGGAGGTCAGCGGAGCTGCCTCGTCCGGCAGTGCCGACATCCCGCCGGGTGGGCAGTCGCCGTGGGTCTTTCCAAAGAGGCTCAACCGAACAACAAGTCGATACGCGCCGTGGTAGGTTGTGTGCTGCAGGACGCAAACCTGGCCCTCTAACCAGCTCAGGCGGGAAGTGGGGCTCGCGGTTCTCTACAGCTCTGCCTGTGTGGAATGCTTTCCTTGTTGGGAACCAGAAAGCTTGATCACAGTGTCCACCAAAGCGCTCTGAGGCAGGAACAGCCCAGTGAGCCCTTGCCCTTCTCTTCAACATCCGCCCTCATTCTTGGCCACCTTTGTCTTTCTTCTCCATAGGGCAGGGAGGGGTTCTGCCAGTATACAGGGATCTGAGGGAGTAATTCAAAATATGTGCAATATTGGTGTTGGCAGCTGTGTAATTGAGAAGTAAACTTTTGGGACCCCTAAGTAACGGGCCGTTGAGAAACATTTCCAGAGGAAGCAACTAGGCTAACTCATGAGTTATGATCTTACGCCAGCTCTCTTCCTTCTGGTGGAAAAGTAATTTAATTTGCGTTCACAGAGTAGTAATTAATTCATAAATATTTGTCCCATATATATATTGTTGACTAAGCATCTTTTCTTTCTACTCTTTTCTGTATTTTCAGTTGGTGTGTGGTTAATACAGTGTAACTTTCAGTGTCCCATTTTCTTCTCAGAGTCACTTCCTGACAGGTTTTCAGTCAGCTCCTTGATGTTGCTGAAACCAAACTTTCCAAATTTATGAGTTGGGCCCCTGAGGATCCTAAGTTTGGTTTAGAACTGCTGTATTAAAAAAGAAATTTAAGTTTATTCTTCCGTATTGAAGCTTTCAGGGATCATATTTTAATTTTGCTACCAAGATTCTCTTTTTGGTTGTGTGGTGGTAATTTTCAGTTTCTAAGTGAAAGCTAAGATGCTGTTTGAATGTTGAAGCTGTTACTTTAGGGAAACATCCAACTGTCACAAGACTCGTGGTAAAATCAACAGGAGCTGGCAGTACACTGACCCGTAAGTCACTCCTTCGGTGCCCTCTTCAGGATTGCTGCTCCATCTCAAGTGTTTTTACTTTGGACTCGGTTGCAGTCCCTCTGGACAAGTCAGAAAAAAACTTTCTGACATGTTCTTTATTTCAAGTAAAAGTTAATCCAGTCCATCAGAACACTAAACAGCCGCAACATTTCTGAGCATGATCTTTTGTGTGTGGTCCTACAGCGTATACACAAGATACAAGTTTCTGGTATAATCTTAGGAAGAATAATTATCCCACACTCCCTAGGAAAAACATTAAATTCTTCAAGCGGGTTCTTTGGGGTTTTATTTGATATATTGAAATAAATACTGCTTAGCAGTTCTCATTTTTGCTCATGGGCCTGTTGATGCTTCTTTCTGTGGAAATTGTGTACCTATGCAAAGCCAACGCAAACATCTTCTGGTGCTTATTTTGTCTTCCAGAGAGCAGTGAGACTGGCGAGCTCCAACCGAGTTAGGTACACTGCAGCATAAATCAGTCATTGGGTATTGCTCCGTAGCAGAGATCAGAACTGATTTTGTAGCTTGTCATTGGCATAATGGCATTTGTTCTCTGTTCTGTTCTCTATTTTCTAAAGGTTCTCAGCATTGAAGAAAAGGAGATCTGAGTCAGGTGGTCTTTCTGCTAGTTCTTCCCCGTTGGGGTAGTCATTCTACCACAGCCTCCTCATGGCAGCTAATGAGGGTGTGCCAGCTCCATGCATTCTGGTAGGACTACTCCAGACTGGTTAACGCTCCTCTCCTCCCATCATTTAGCTGGCTTTATTTGTTTAGTTGTCATTTGTTACTTCCCTTCCGTGTACTTTTTAATTAGCCATATTGCACTTCTTACGTGGCTTCATCTCTTTCTTCAAAGCCACATCTGTGTGCCTCTTCTATTTCTTTGTCTTTGCTACGGTGGCTTTCCTGATGGGTGTCTGAGTTTTCCAGGCAAGGAAGCCTTTGACTGGAGTTGGCTGTGTGTTTCAGTGTCAGATTGCAGTTTGAATGCTCTGTATTTACTTGTCTGAAAGGAGCGTGCATACTGCCCAAGACAGACGTATAAAATAGTGCCTTTTTTTAAGGAGCAAAGAATATATTTTCTTCATTCAAATCTACTATTTCCTTGTAATTTTATTTTCTAATACTGACCTGGAAAAAGAAAAGCCTTATTCTGAATAAATCATGAGTGATGAATGTGATAGAATGAAGAATTCTTGCTTTTCCTTTTGAAGAAATGGGTAATTGTTACTCAGGGTCTCACTCCTCTTGCAGAGCTGCTCAAGATAAAGCTATTTCTTGGAAGAATACCCTTAGGAAGCTAGTGACCTAGAATGAGCTTGGCATAGAATTGCCTTTTAGCCTTAACCGTGATATTCGCTGCTGTGCTCCCCATACACAAATGGTTTTTGACAGGCTTTGCAAGCAGCTCGGGGTCAGAGCCTCCGAGCTTTCCTTGGGCAAGTAAAAGCTGTGGAGTCAGGAACGTAATCCATTTCCCGTAGAGACAGACAGCAAAATTCCCAAACCCTGGGATGGTGCACAGTGGGAGACTGAGGGGCAAATGCAGCCCCTTGTTGTAGGACTGTAAAAAGGACCTGGCAAGCAGCAAAACGTGCTCCCTGCCAGCGCCGGTTCATGAAGTTCAAGCACTGCTGTTTACTGGAACCAAGGCTGTATTTTTAATATCCCTTGACATAAGGCCCAAGGGAGAGCAGGTGATGGCACACCAAGCTGGCATCCTGTCTTGGGCAGCAGAGTAGGTTTCTGTGGTCCCTACGCTTCCACTGCAAGCTCCTTAGTAATCTAGAGATGGGATTCTGCTGTGGAAACCAGGGTGGGCACCAGAGAGGGCCGATTCCTAAGCCCTTCCTGTGTGGAACCCCTCTATGAGCCTGGGGGGATGTGCTGGTACAGAGCCCATCTCCTTGTGCTTGGAGAGGATGGATTTTCACCCCACCCCAGCTCTGTGTTCAGGCACTAATCTCAGACTTGGTTTCTTGCTCAGTAAACCCAGCGACTAACCTGGTAGTTAGGGCTGCCTGGTTATGCCCTGCACATACAGCAAGGGGGGATGATGTACAGAAAGTACACACTGGAAGAATTTAATCCGGTTCCTACAGAACACTCTGATCCTTGCACATCCTTTTTTGTCCTTGATAGTTTTTTCACGTCTGGGATTTTCATAGCTGGAGGAGAATTCAAATAAATCAGCAACTGAAGAAAAGGCCGAACAACCGCAGTCGAACTTTCTCAGTGTTTTAAAGGAATAGACCCCCTTCTCAAGGTATTACACCTAACAGGGTTTGATTTGCGCTTTCCCAGCCAGAGAATTTCCGTCAGTACCTCTGCCAAATGCACGGCCTCACGGAGGGAGGGTTTGAGAGCGATCCAGGTTAAGGCAGCCTCTTCATTCACAGACAATGACTGCCAGCCCCACACAGGCTGCCGCGGGGCCACCCAAATGTCGAGTTTCCACTGAGGAAGGCCAAGTTCCCTGTACTCTTTATTTTTTGCAACCGGAGCAGGGCCGTGTCCTTGGTTTCTTTCCATGCCAAATAAAGCGTCTGCACGTTTTGTCTACATGGGTTTTGTACGGTTGAGGCGTTTATACCAGGAGCACCTGCAAAAATAGAGGTCTGAAGAGCGAGCTTCATCTCTGAGGGGTTAATCAACCCGGGGAGTAAGAAATTACCATGGTAGGTCTGTAAACAGACCTGCAGGGTGCCTTGCGGGGGCAGCTTGTGCAGATTAAAGTGGCCAGGGTGCTCTGAGCTCTAGGCACCGAGAGCCCTGTGAGACACGGCTAATGTAAAGTGCTCTGAGGCAGATCCTGCCATCCACCACAGCCGTGTAAACCTGGAGTAACTCAGGCTGCTCTAGGGATGTTACTTGAGATCCACTTCACCCAAGAGAAGGGCAGAATGAATTACCCATGAACAGAGAGTAAAGGACATGTACAGTAAATAATGAATTTCTGGGTTTTCTGCCCTTCATGACTCTCTCTCATAAATATTTCAGGCTCAGTCTGGTTGCTGCTTCACTGTGTCAGCCAAAAGATCAGATGGGGAAAGTGCATTTCGGTGTCATTCACGTCTGAGGCTGTTAGGGCTCAGGGTGAGGCAGAACCTCAGGCAAACCCCTGATTTCTAGGAGCGTGACACTGTCCTGGCCAGTGCTGTGTGCAAGTGCCACAGGGCACATTCTGTGACTGCTCTTGGTCAGCTCTGGCTCCCAGTTTGGTTTTTCTTTGTCTCTTGCTGAACTGCAAAACAGGGAGGGGAGAGGGGGAGCAATTTTAAATGCGTAAAAGTCAGTTTGGTCCACAAATGTTAATTGAAACATTTCAGCATTTATGGAGTGAATAATTCCATTCTGAAGAAATCAGTGTGAAATGTGATGGTATTTCTCACTATGCACAATCCCTCCAAGCGGGCTGACACCTGGCATCAATCTGTAAGTAGTTTTGATTCCCCCACAACTTAATTTTTCAGGGGACTGTACCCAGTGAGTAATGATCTGCTTTCTCTTTTGTATACATTACTGCTGGATTCTTTCTATTCACTTATTTTGTTCAGCAGCTATACAGTCTCTATTGCAATGCTCCCCAGATGTAAGGTATCTGATTAGAATGACTCTCAATCTCTGTAACTTCCTTCGCGAGGTCAGGCTGTTGCCCCACCATTGGATGCTCCCGAACACACCCCTAGTATGTTACACACACGGTTGGTGCTCCTGACCCCGTTGTGCAACACCAACAGAGGAGCAAAAGGCCTTAATGAGATTTGACGAGCTACATCCATGCCTGGAGGCACATTGGCTGTTGAGAAACATCCTTTTCAGAAAACCTGAAGCAACTCACTTTTAATATTCTACTTTCTTACTTAGTTGATTGTCATATTTTAAACCTGTCAGGTGTGTTTTATCAGTGTGAAATACTGTTTACTTTTGCTTGTTCTTGCATTACCCAGGGTTTGTTTTTACCACGCAGACTCTTTCTGGTATTTTCCCCCAGATGCAGCATATTTAATTCATTGCTCATGACTGCCAAGAAATGACAATTCCAAGACTGTCTATAGTTCACAATATACTTATTTTGCTGGTGAAAATTTCCATCTTTTTTTTTAATTGTAGCCAGTTCAGCAGAATGCAACCAAAAATCTACGTGAGATGAGCCTCTCAATAGGGCAGGGAGGAAACCTCAAGTATAGATTTGTGCGTATTTCTGACACGTCCAGCCAGAAAAGGAGAAATCTGGGTCTCAGTAGAACAAATGACCACCTGCACATTCTCACAGCCTGAGAAATAACCTCCTCCATCCTGCCACTTCTCCTGCTGTTATTTGCTCTCCTGTGTTCTCCATTAGGATTGTCTTTCTACTGCCAAAACCAAGAAAAAATGATACAGCTCTCCTATGTTCTTGCTGGATGTAGACTTCATCTAGGGGCTTTATTCACTTTACTATTTATTTTGCAGGTGTGTTTTAAACATTTTGAATAATGTAATTGCACTGATGAGACCTAGCATAGGAGCAGGTATAAATTGTTCTTGTCCTTTTTGCATCTTCATTTTCTCCTCAGTTCAGAGGGGGAAATCACTGGCCTGGCAGAACTAGATCCACACAAGGTGGGGAGTTTTAATGGCACCGGCACAGCTGGAATGATCTGGCTAAGGGCTGCAGACAAAACCCAACAGTTTTTTGTTGTCAAGGATCAAATTGAGGGTTATCTGGAGGGACAGAGTTTCGTGCCCTGCTGTACGTTTTCGATGTTCATCACGCAAAGAGTATTCCTATCGAGGAACAGAAAATTAGGGGTTAAACCTGCCATCTACAGCATCACCTTGAAACCCCACAATGAAATATCAATAATTGAGGATAGCTGTTTGCTAAAAAGATTACTGAGAGGCATGAAATAACAATCACCAGTAGCTA
The DNA here is from genome assembly GCF_000690775.1 of Eurypyga helias. Classification (NCBI taxonomy): domain Eukaryota; kingdom Metazoa; phylum Chordata; class Aves; order Eurypygiformes; family Eurypygidae; genus Eurypyga; species Eurypyga helias. Next base: position 30,005 of record NW_010273197.1, on the reverse strand, counting down.
GAAATGTATTTTATGTCTTGGATATTTTCCTGGCAGACTTTAGTCTTTCATTGAGCTATGCAGTGAGCAGCTCTAGATTTGGACAACTTGTGCTCAGAAGAATAGTAGAGTGTTTCTTTGGGTGCCCGAGGGGAGAACGGATAGATTTTTTTTTCGATCAGCGTACCATGATTTTCCGTGGTTAGCGCAAAAGCATACTTCCCTCCACAAACGGAGAGGTCCGTTTCAGTTTATTATTTTGCAGTATTCTGTATAAGAAGGAAGAAGATGAGATAACACTTCCTGGAGAAGATCCAAAATGTTAATTAACAAAATGGCATTTTGTTGTTCATTCCTCACTGGCGCGAGTTCGTGGCCATACTGGTATTTCAGGTCTTGCTTTCACGTTAAGAGCTTTCCAAGATGACTTTTGGCTACAAACACCTTTTTTTCCATTCCACTAAAGGCCCTAAAAAAAATAAGGAAGGGAGGCACAATGCACCCGTGTGTTTGACACTGGAGCATTCTCCCAAGGTGGACCTGAGCATCAGGTCACCGAAACCCTCGGTGGGTCGGCTGACAGCGTGGGTTAGCGCCAGGTAGACTGGACAAACAGCATCTGACTGTTGGACACAAAGAGATTAGCTTTGCCTCTGCTCTAGAGTGATTTTTGTGCATGCCTGCGACATCCCGGAGGCGTGGGAGGTAGGCTTTTCTTAACGCTTGGGCGATGCCCAGGTAACTTGTCATGACACCCAAGCTGGAGCAGAGAGGGGTGAGCCGTGGAGGAAGGCTCTGAGGCTGCTCGGATCTACCTGACAAGTGGAACCACGAGTGCATCAAATGCCAAGATATTAAAGAGCAGGGCAGCGACCGCCAGCTGAAACAGCTTGGTTCTGGGTCCTTAATCCCAGCCTCTGGCTTTGTCCTTTCCCCTCCAGAGCTGGCTCTTGTGGGTAGGGAGAGGTGAATGTCACCCCCGATGCCGAGGAGAGTGAAGAGAGAGCAAACGGCTGGAATGCATGAAAATGTGGAGCAAAGCTTTCCCTGCCAGGCACACCCTTAGGAGCCAGTACTTGCAAGGCAAACCTGAGGCTGCTGTTCCTGTTGTAGCCCCGCTGAGCTGTCCTACAGTGCTCCAGTGATGCACAACGAAATGGATGGATGTACTTGGGAATTGAAATTAAATTCAGCTTTCCCATGTGCCACTTCATTCGTACTGTTAAAAACTGAATATTGATCTTCCTCATTCTGCTGAGCCTGCACTCTTTGCTAGCGTGTAATTGCTATAAACACTGTCACTAGAGCTGGCAAAGAAAAATCTGGCAAAACAACTTTTTATCAAAATTTGCCAGCATGCTGAAAGCAAGATATCCCAGAGGAGAATGTTCTTTCTTACACTGGGGTGGCAAGGAAGTGGAGAGCACGGCAGCTGAGCATGGGCAGCCCAGCCTCAAGATCTCTCTCATCATGTCTCCAAGTGTGAATCCCAGCTCTCTTTCAGAGAGTAAAGGAAGCACTGGGTCTTGCACACTGAAACTAAACCGAATTCAGAAACCTTGGAAATTCTGCAAAATGTAATTACCATTCTCTGCCAAGCCTGAGCATCACGTTACAATGTCTAATGCTGAATTAAAATGTACAAAAGACAATGTTTTTCAGAAAAGAGGGACATTTTCTTGCAATTAGCAAATTAAGGTCTCGTTGTACTTATTTTGCTTATCAAGATATTTTTCAGTGTCAAGACCTATTTTGTTTCACCCTTCCCTGTCATCACTGATTTAAGAGTTGTTCTTGGCACTAGGGAATCTTAAGAGTGGTGTCACGGGCTGCACGCAGGAGGTTGTTCCAACAGCAGGAACTGGAGCTGAAACCGCTCATTGTTTATGTAGAACTAAAAGTTATTTCCTTAGCATCAGCACCAGGCTCTGTTCCTGAGGTGGTTCGTGTGCGTATCTACGCAGACACCACAGACTGACAGCGGTTGGCTACACGAGGAGTTGAATGTTTCCTCTGCTTCTGCGAGTAAAGGAATCCGCGGCAAACTGCCCGGAAGAAGCGGCTCTTGCCACCGCCTGGGAGCTTGCTACGGCAGCTGGTGGTCCATCAGCTGAGCTGCGTGGACTCAGGCAGCGTTCCTTCCTCAGCCCGACTGAGCCGTCTTCCAGGCTGTGTGGTTTGTTGATTGATGTGTAAGTTAGAAGAGCTCTTGGCACCACAGATGATGAGTTTTTGGTGCGTATGGCACGTACACAAATTAGCTGAGACGACAAAAAGCCAGTGTTTTAGACAGACAACTTGGCCCATGAGAATTTTACTGCAAGGGTTATTTTTAATTGACATGATGAGTTTTATGCATCTGCCCACTTGAAATTTTCTGATTATGAAACTGTCTCTTTGTTCACTGCTTGGCTCCTGATTTCTAAGCAGGCAAAACCGGCAGTGTGTGCTAACCAGAGGGACAGAAAAAAGAGGAAGACGTTAATGCTGTGAACTATCTTCTCCATAGGACTGTTTTGTGTTAAGGATTTTGCTTTGGCTTTTGCTTGCAGCTTTTGACCCCTTTTGGTTTGTTGAGTAATCCCAAACCACATGTATCAGGAGTGATTGACAGAATACACTGTGTTTGAAGCAGCCTCCCAATGGCTTCTACCCAGATACAAATATCTGACGTTCTAAATCTTGAGAGATGAACTCCTGATGCATCAAAGCACCAGCGATTTTCTTTCATATCGGTGATTTAATATTTTGTGTAAATGTCACATTAAATAATGAAAAAGAGTCTGTAAAAATACCAATAGTTTTCACCTAATAGGATATTAAGAAGTTTAGAAAAAATACTGTGAAAAACGTAATACCAAAGGAGACAATCCTTTAAAGCTCATTTATGCCTATAACAATATGTGACGTAATTAGGTTATTTTGTATCAGTCTGTAAGACTGAGAGGCTAATAAATACAAGGCAAAGAATGGACATTTGTGGTAGCAATACCACAAATGTGTAACTTAGGTTCAAGCTAAAAAGAAGAACCTTGCTAACAGTCCTGACACCTGTACCTGTTCTGTACCATCAAACTTCTAGCCTACTCAGCAGAACGATGTAGAAGTATTATCATTAGTGTTAGCGTAAACGTCTTCAAAATACTACAGAGACTTTTCTGAAAACTTAAATTCCTATTCTGCTGGGACCAAACCATGCTGTAACACAGCATCCTACACAGTGGGGTCTCTCAGTTTGTGAACAAAGAATCTATCTTGAAAATCAGTGTGCTGTTGGCTCTGAGCTTATTCGAGGAAACTGCAGATGGTAACAAGGGAGTTTGTTCTTGGCTGACATCTGAGTGCCTAAAGCCAGATCTGGGTGGAATCTGAAGAGCTGGGCACTGGGGTTGGGCTCCTGGATGGGATTTTTAGCCTGGGTACCCTTTGGATGATGTGCCTACCACCTAACTCCAGTTTAAAAGCTAAACATACCACCCAAATTAATTAGTAAGAGTGCCTCTCTAATCAGTAGAGAAAGCAAGCACTTCTAGGTAGTGATTCACCCATCTTGCTTAAATACTTGCCTTTGAAAAGGAAGATGCTACCCCTGGAAGTGTTGCCTGTTGACCAGCAGAAGCAGCCCAGACAATGAGCTCAGTCGTGGCTACTGTGGAGGTGGCTACAGTTTGCAGAGGTGAATCCCATCCCGTGTGTCTAATGCATAGAAATCCCCAAACCTTTGGCTATTTTACAAAAAAACCCACCCAGCATTTGCAGCTAGAAAGGCAGCCAAAGTGCTGTGCCTGCTATCCCGGGTCGTGTAGCCAGGTTGTTTATCTAGGACACCCTTCCAAGCTGCCTGGTGAGGAGGCAGCTGTGAGCTGTCTAAGGAGTGTGCCAGAGATCACACTTTCCAGGGACGCTACTTCTCCAGGCCCTGTTCAGACCTTCCCACTGCAACCGACAGAAATGACGGCAAGGGACGATGGAGTCAAGCCCCGGCAGAGATGTTAGGGGAGGCAGAGTCCTCCTGTACCTTCCTGTAAGACCATCTGGGGACGGCTGAGTGAGGGCACTGCCCACGGAGCCTTTCCGACAGGGTTCTCTGCAGGCCAGCTATTCCGCGGCGTGAGGAAAGAGAGGCATTAGCCCATCGCATCACGGTGAAGAGGAATAATAAACCCACAGCGTTTCACCGTGCACTGATATGCTTTATTCAGGGCAGAAGTGTGCAGTTTGCATAGCTTGAAAACATGAGCCAAGAAGTTACCAGGATTTACAAAACACTCCGTTTTTACTCTCTTGCCGCACGTTCCTCATTTGAATCCAACCGCTGGAGATAAAATGGGACACGAAGGCAGAATCTGAAAGCTCTCACTTACATGCCACCTTCCAGCTGCTGGGAAAATCTAGGCTGCTGCTGTTCCTGCCTCGGCTGCCGCAGCATAGCCCCATTCCTTCCTAGGGAAAGCTGTGGTGGAAGCGACGGCGTTTCCGTCAGCAGACTGTATCACAGCTCAGTCTAAGGGAGGACCTGGAGGCACTTACACCTGGACGGAGAGACAGATACCCTGAACATTTCTGTGCTACAGGATTTAGCATAAAGGTCACTCTAAGCTTCCCCCTCTTCGAACTTCAGGTTAATACACGGGGAAAAACGCTGCCAATCTGTTTCTCTGCATTAGTGATGACACCTCACCCAACAGGACAAACCCCAAGCTGCGGCCAGTACCGACTGCGCCAACCGGGTCTGGGTTTAAGGCAAGTTGAGTAATACTTGAGTAAGGCTCAAGTATTGAGTAAGCCTCTCTGTTCTTCCATTTCCAGTTGGCTGGAAGAGGAATAAACCAGGCTATTTACTAAGTGTTTTTGACAGAAAGGTGACCTGTTCTTGAACCTGACCTTGCAGCTCAGCTTCATGGGTGGGTTTGGCTCGAAGCATTCATTATGCCTGGGATTGCCAAATTCAAAGAAACAGGTGGAGTTGGACTGGAAGATGTTTACTGGTGTTACGCTGGAATTCCTTTGCTCTTGCCCCAGGCTCTACTACGAAGGCCTTCGAAGTTAAAACTGCTGCTCTGTTCTTGCCTGAAATATTTTGGGTTATGTTTCTCTCCTGTCAACGGGAATTAGAGGAACCTGAAATGTTGTGCCTGTGTGAATACAGAGCTAAAAGTAATTCCATGTTTTGTGATGCTCAAAGCAGCACTGTCTGCTATTGTTGTGCGAAAGATGGGCAAAAAACGAGGGAAACACACTAGTGCCCTTAGCAGAGAGCCTTTGTTCAGCCCGCTGTACACCTGCACAAGGGGAAGGATCTGGGTGACGGATGTAACCACAGGGGCAAGTGTAAAGGACCACAGTGGGGAAACAGCACTGGAACAACCAACCAATCCATTTTAAAAGAATACAGGAAAGAAACTAGGAGAAACAGGGGACAGATGTTGGGATTTTTTTGGGGGTGTGTGTGTAATAACAAGTTATGTTTATGTTAGAAGGAAGTGAGCTCCATGGTATTGCCTGTAACCCGTGTCCCCTGGCTGTCCCTATAAGAAGACCTCCTAGACCACACTGCAGCTCCCTTCTGGCCTGTGCTCTGGAGTTTAGTTCCCTTGGAAACAAAACAAACATTTACACTGTTACTAAAAGCAACAAGTATAATAACAATTATTTTTTAAATGGTACCAAACCATATGTTTTCAGCTTAGTGTTGGAAGAGGTATTATGTAATGTACTGTGCTATTGCATATCTATCTACAGCAAACCTTATTTTCTAGGTTTTTATCGTTATGTTAAAAAGCAGTATAAGATGAGGCTGCCCACATCTCTTAATTCCAAACATTTCCTCTCTAAACCAAATATATTTTCATTCTTTGTGATAAATCTCACTTGTGATCAATTATCATATTTTTATACATGGTTTTTTAACATTAAGCTAAATTCTGAAGGAATGATATTCCCAGTGTAGAGTCCAAAATATAATAAATAATACATTAATTTAAAAATCTGGCATACTTATAATTTAAAATAAAGGAATCACATGTCATTAAACCAGAATTTCACTCTGCTCTTATGCAATTTTAGAAATTCTCTTTCCTCGCCCTGGATTTGGGCAATGATCAGGGATTGCTTGGTGTTCTGGAAGGAGTTGCTACCATCCTTTCAGCTGAAAGTTGAAGCATTTTCAAGACTGTCACAGAAAGTGTTAAGTGACAGGGCAGCAAATGGAATGAGATTCTGATGCTATCAAAGAAACAGTAAGTGGTAATCAGGATGATTGGAGTGATGCCCACTCAAGGCAAACAGAGACCCCACTGGGAAATGTTTTGGGCAACACAACACAGAATGCTGTTTGTGTCTTCTGTTGTAACCACTTTTATATGTTTGAAAGCAATTTATTATGGTTTACCAAGAGCAGGTGACTGGAAGGCTCTGAGCAGAACATGCTGTTATTTCTTTCTTTCTCTAAAGTTCAAACAATGTTACAAACATGTTACAAAGAATGTTACAATATTCAAACAATCTTACAAAAAAACCCTAATTTTCAGTCTCAAAAATAATCTCAAAATGAAGTTTCACCACTGATGCCCTTCCCCTTTAATAAATACTTACACTATAAATCAGGTGTGGTGCTGATGTGGGAAGACTCCCAGATCTTTGTTCTTCTGTCTTAGCAGGCTCTTGGAAGGTGTCATCGTTACTGGTTTTAACTCCAAAATTGGAAGTGCCCTAACAAAATCCCGACAGAAGTCTGGTCACCTAACACCAACTCTCCTTCACGTCTTTGAAAGACAGGAGGTCAGCAGGGATGCAGGCTCTGCTGAAGCAGCTTGGGTAGACACTTTTGTATGCTCTTGTCTCTTGGAGACCCATGGCAGGAAGTCTAAAAGATCTTCTTGGCTAAAACTGACAGCAGGAAAAACTTAACTCAGGCTGCAAGCAAGTGGAAGGCAGCACCAGCATGTTCTTCCTAGGCAGCCGCTGTTGGAACCTGCCGTTTCCCCTCATTTGCCGTTCTCAGCCAGCACTTTGGTCACTGGAATAATTATAAACTCATCCCATAGCTTTATAAGAGCAAATGGATGCCACTGATACTTTCCATTTCAAAATAAGCAGGGAAGAAGTTGTTACCCTCCTTTCTAATCTCGTTCAATCTTCTTCTGTATTCCACAAAAGTTTCCTGAAAAGTTGTTCTTAAATTCCATTAAAACTACAACAAAGTGTTGTTAATATTTCAGTCTCATTCTCCTATCCAAATTAGACTGTGGAGGAAGGATTTAAGGAAGGGTGTGCCCATCGCTGAGGACTGTTGGTATTCCAAGTCAATTAGAGCAGTTAGTGCCTAATTAAGTGCTAATTTATGCTCTGCAGTCTCACAGAGGGTAGAAATTTGGCTCAGTCTACTTGGAAAACAAATTTTCAGCTATTACATGTGAAAACATCTTCTACTTTTATGCATACAAAACCTGCTTTGTTTTATATGAGTCGAGTGCAGTGTAAAACAAGGCTAAACTCTTACCCTGCTTTGGCTGGCTTCCTCTTACGGTTTCAAAAGTTTCACAAACATTCATTTTCCTCTATCCTCAGAATATGCTAAAGACAAGCTGTCTGGCAGCCCATTTTCCATGTTGCCTTCAAAGGACTGTCTTCTGCAGTAGAACAGTTGAACATCTATCGGTGCTCACAGTATCTTAATTCTCTGCTTCACAGAATAAAGAGAAGTTTTAGCTAGAGACGAATAAACCAGGAACTGCCGGCAACTGTGTGAGCCAGGCTTTCCAAGGAGAGACCTTCCCAACTTCCCTGCATGCTACAGCAAACACAAACATCTTTCTTGCCCATGCAGCAGAAAATTTATCTCGAATCCCAAACAGAAGTAGCGTTAAATTTTGGAGAGCTGACCTCCGCAGAGACCTGTCAGTCACCTCTGGCGTAGCACATGGGAACGTTCAAATCGCCACACCTGATTTGCGTTCTTGTTACATACACATAAAAACAAGTCCTTCTCATCTTCACTCTTCGCTGCCTCTATGCATTTGCCGGAAAGGACATGGACAATCATTCCGTTCTACAAGGTGAGAGAAGAAGGGAAGGAAAGAACGAATTGGGAGTAAAGGGAGTTCCAGTAAAAGCTAGGCCATGTTTCTGAAATGTATTGCATACAGTAGGTCACCACTACTGACTGGTTGTTCAAAATTTTGTGGGTTCAGGATCCCCAGAGCCCTCCTCTATCCAAAAGCAGTGCGCAGGTGCCCTGTTCTTATTTTCACAACCACTGATTCTGATACTATTCCTATAAGGCCAGTAAAACAAAGAATTAAAACCAAGACATGAGAATTCAGGTAGAAATCCTGTAATCTGCATTTTTGAAACACATTTATTTCACACAGTGTGAATGAGCAAGAGGGATCCTGAATTTCCTGGGTGAAAATGGTACAGAAGTTGAAACTTGCCCTTCAAACACCTCATCCCTTCCCTACCCACGAATCCTGTCAATCATCTGCAGTCACTGTCAGCTGCCCTCCCCTCCTGGCAGAGTCACTACTGACCTCCTGGACATCCCAGCGCTGGTGGCTGTTGTCTGTCTCCTTTGTACAGTTTTGAGGGATAACCTTCCCGTGTCTGACATCAAAGCAAAAGAGCGGAGCAGAACCAAGTCGGATTTCCTTCATGCTGTTATATTCAAAGTGCTGGAAAAGGGGGGGTTTGTTTGAACAATGATGGAAGGACATCCCAATTCATTTTTAAATGTTAATTCCTAAAATAATTTCCTATACATGTTTGTTAAGATGTAACCCAAACTGAGACCAAACAGCCTTGACCTTGCAAAGCCATCCCCGCCGCTAGCTAATTCTGGCATAACTATTTGCAGAAGGAAGGGCTTTGTGGACTGTAATTGTGTATAACACAAGCCCACCCTATAATAAAATTTTCTAGTTTAATAAATATTTGAACAGAAGGGTGTTTCTGACAGTGTCTGCGCACGTTGCAGTCAGAAATGTGACTGCAGCTCACCCTGAGCTCGCTGTGAGCCGCCAAACTTGCTTGGGTCTTAAATATCTGCAGTCAGTCTGTGTTGGTTTGGCTTCTTTTAATGAATGAACTTGCTGGTCTAACGCCAGCCTGGGAGTCTATGTGAATTTCCCCCGTCTTTGCCTGCAGTTTAGGCACTAATGGGGAAACCCATCTTCATATTCTAGAATTGTTATGTATTTTTAACTCCCAGGCTTTCTGTTCTCTAGGCACTCCCAAATATACTAACAAATAGGCACTTAATGCTGTCTGCTGGAGCAAGCATGGGTATCTGGCCTCAGTGACACAGGGAACCTGGTCTAGTGGAAGGTGTCCCTGCCCATGGCAGGGGGGTTGGAACTAGATGATCTTTAAGGGCCCTTCCAACCCAAACCAGTCTGTGATTCTATGAACATTGCCATTTTTCAAATGACACTCAGCTGCAGAAGAGTGGGCATCGTTGCCTTAATTAGCATGTGCCTAATTGTGAACACATCAGTATTGCCACTAATATCAAGCCAGACATTTACGTCTTGGAGTGACTGTCTTCAGGATGGTTCCCTAGATGTGATATAGTGCCCCTATACTTAAAGCATGCAGTACCTGGGTAAGGCTGTCACTGCAAGGGGAGAGTTCGATAGAGCCTTCTGCAGTGGCTCTTCCACGTCTGTAATCTGCACAGAAGCCAGCCCCAGCATTGTAAAGCTGTAAGTAAAGGTTTAGACTGAAATAAAGCACAAGCAGACAAACAAACAAAATATTCTTCAGCTAACTTTTTTTTGTAATTGTATCCCTTTATGATACATGGTTTTGCTCATAATTCAGGCCATGTTTTTACTTTCAGACTGGATCCTGCATATTGGTCTTGCAAACCCATCTGATATAAAAGGCAGAGTCTCCCCAAAGGTCAGTGTTACCCAGTGAGTTTTGTTTAAGTTAGAGATATCCACTTCTGATTTTAACTATTATGACAGTTAAAAGAAACCGGTCAAAATTTTTATGCTAATGGACAACTGCGCTTCAACTGGACACTGTAGCAAGAAAAAACCAAGATATTCCAGAATGAAAAAAGTGACAATTCCTGTGATCCACACTCTTGTATGAAGGAAACTTTGATAATAAAAAACAGACAAAATAGTAAAAGGACACAGTAAAATCTGGCTGCAGAAATCAGGATGCGATTCAATTAGTGGACTTTGTTGCCTTGTTGGAGGAAAATCCCTTTCAGCAAGGCCTCTTGGAATAAATTCATATTTTAATGAATGATAATTATAAAGTTACGTGTTTTGGAAAAATACATCGAGAGTATTGCCTCCCGAACACAGTCTGCCAAGGAACTGCCATTGCTACCACCTCTGCCCCTGGGGGAAGCGCAGGGCTGAAGAAACGCTTTTTACTTTTCATGGGTCAGCACAGAGAGGTATCAGCTGCCGGTGCCGTTGCCGGTGCCAGCTGCACGAGGCAGCACAAGTCTTTTCCTTTACTAAGGGCGCCTGAACAACCTAAGGTTAGGATACTCTCGGCTGTGACACTGAAGGGAGCCAGGCAAGCTGGGCTCAGGTTCTGGCTGGCTTTCAACACTGATGCAGAATTTGGACCAGCTGTTTGTCTCCTCTGTCCTTTTGTTTCTCCTCCCATCCTTCTTGCATTGTCTGTTTGGACAATACATGTGTCAAAGCAGGAACAGCCTCTTACTCCATGCTCACCGAGTAGGTAGCACATGGAAGTGATACTGGGGTCTTTATAGTGGGTTTTGTCTTACCTTGCCAAAGACTCTTGGTGTGTCTTCAGGTTGGGGGAGTTCAGGGTACACATTCGATAAAAACCACTGGAAATTTCTACAGCCCAGTCTCTTCTGTAGCTGAAGGCGCTCACTACAGTCTGGCTTCTCTGCCTTCATGGAGAAAGCATAGAGCAACAACAAGGTTACTAGGGTATTTGTGTTAGAGATGCTAGAAATGAAAACGACTGCATAGGAATTATTTCCACCACCTCTTCTATCCTGCGTGCGACACATACTGATATATGTCTCTCATGAGGACGCAAAGAAGGAGGACCAGCTGCAGCTTTCCTCCAACTTTGTGCTAAAACAGCATTTAGTCTGGCATTGTGATGGAGTAAATTTTTCAGAAGATGCAAACACTGGGAGAGAAGTATTTCTTCCAAAAATTGTAAAATAAAAATAAAAATTATAAAATAAACTAAAAAGGTAAGTCAGTCTTTGTGATCTTTTTAATTGTCAGAGCCATGTTTGATACTTGTTGCACTGAAATCAGTGGGATTTTATTAGATTGTCATTCAATTTGCCTCTCTGATTAAAATCCAATTTCCTGGCCTTTAAGAGCCCAAATAACTCAGTTATTTTCAGTCCTCCACGATCAGAGAATGTAAGTGATGACAGAATTTAGCCCAAAATTCTATCTATCACATTATCATCTGACAGTTACTAAATCTAGTAAGTGAGTGGTTTTTGCAGCCATAAAGGCATAACACCTTTCTTATGATTTATGTGTTTTCTTGAATTCTATACGCACAGTCTCAACTCCTGCCGTTCCCGGTAGCAACTCTGTTCTGAAAAAAGACAAGTGCCTTCAACCCTTGGTGCAGCTACGGGCATCTGCACTGCAAAGGACTCACAATCTGAATATTTGAGGGTATCTAGCACTGAAGATCGCTAACTGGGTTCTGAAAACCTCCAAGCAGGTAAGTGTCTAATCCTTCTGTTTCAAAACCATGCAGAACATTTTTCTAAATTCCTCAGTGCCCAAATACTGAAAACACCTCACCACCCTCCTCTTTCTTGCCAAAGGTAAATCTCCCTCCTCATGTTCCTACTTTTTAAAAATGTAGGTTGGGGTTCCAGGAACCTAGTCTGGATTCCTACATCAGAAATTAAAATTGGGAACATATGCAAAGAATTTCCCGTAAATAACTTTTCTTCAGTCTAGTCATTTCTCTGCATCTATAAGAAAGAAAAAAGGACTTTGCCATGCGCCTGGAAAACACTGACAGATGAAGAGCCTTGGAGATCAAGGGAGAGGTATCAGCTTCTGAAGGCAGGGATCAATCATGCCATGTGGCACTGTTTGCCAGACCCTGCAAGCTGCGCAGGCAAAGATCAACAGTTCCAACACATTAAAGAGAACCTTGTAGTTTAGCATCAGTCTTGGATTCAATAAGCATAGTAACAAAGTTCAGCAATTCAGCACCACACTAACCTGGCCCCAAGAGGTCTTCTTGGAAAAAGAAAATATGGGAGTAAAATGCTTTCCCTAAAAAGAGATGTTTCTCACGAGACTGATTTGGCTGAAGAGGGCGATGGCAGTAAATCTCATTTTGTCACACTAGTTACAGTCGGCGTTTGATGCCAAGTAAATGGTGTAAATAATGTAAAGGAAGTCATTATCTCTGTAAACCACACTGAAAGGAAACCATGTTTGTAAATTAAATAAGCAGACCACATAAGAAAAGGAGAAAAAGAGGTGATGTCTGAAATAGTAGAGAGCTGGGAAGAGCCTTACTCATCTGCATTAAGGCTCACACCACGGGCATCCTGTGCAGGATGCGATTCAGACCGTAAAACGGGAAGACTTCTAGAACAACCTAAACGGGGGTCACTAGTTATTTTCTGCAGCGGGCAATGCCGGTGGCCAAGGCTCATGGACATTTTTGTAGTGGCCAAGAGGTGCCTCTGCTCACCCTCTCAGAGCAATAAATCCCCGCAGGGCCCATCTGCAGCCGAGCGGCAAGAATGTCATTGCTTGCTTATGCCTTTTGAGTAACATCCCGCTGCACTGACGTAGTGAAAATATGGGCTGTCAAAGAAAGGAACAGAGAAAAGGGCCTTTTATGTTATGGTATGCTGAGCACAGAGATCATAAAATCGATCATTTGAAGAAGCATCGTACTGGGGAGTACTGAAAGTATTCTGGCTAGGATAAACTCTCAGGCAAAAGGTCATGGTGCTTAGAGCCAGTAAAATGTATCATTGATGGCTGTAGATTTTAGTACGGAAAATTACTTCTGAGTTGACAAGAAAGGCCTTTGTGAAATTATTAAATGGTTTAAAGACCTCGCTGCCCATCTTAAAAGACTGGGCCTAGCGTCCTCCTTGCAGTTACATGGCTGTAACCCTTGTGAGCCAACAGATGAAGTTCTGGCCCGTGGATTTCAAACCTACAACACAGACAAGGAGGGAGAAGCTTTTTACAAAAATGAAAATAGAATTAAAAAAGGAACGTGGTAGCCTGAGACTCAAGTATTAGCACAGCAGGCTGACTGGAGAGGCAGATCCACTGGTGGGGTGTAAGGAGGTCAGAGGAAGGGACAGGAGAGAAGCCACGCCAACGCACAGCCCTTTTCCCCTCCCCACTACAGTGCAGCTCCTGCTGCATCTGGCTTTCTTAGGCAATGTCCAGCACTGCAATAGTTGAGGTGTGCAGGACTGAAATGCAAGAGGAAAACTGAATGGAAGACTTTTCACAGCACCTACCCATGCTCTGCCTAACTCTTTTCAGTGAATCTTTTTTCTTCTTAAAAGCATGGCATTGTTAAATTAACAAGAAGATAAACTACACGTTTTCATTCACAATTGCTGACAAGTTTGGCCACCGCCTTGTAGGAGTGGGTGCCATGACAATAAAAGATATTGGACCCAGAGAACTCTTGAGAACTGCAGCAACATTAACAACTTCACATTATTAACAAATTAACATTAACCACAGCTGCATGACTCCCAATAAACAAACATCCACTGTTTTGTAATATATGGGCTATACAGTCCCCTAACTGATCCTGCTCTTCAATGGATTATACAGTGACTTAAAAACAAATGTGGCCATTCTGTAGTTGTGGATGGTGTGTAGCCTGCAGATAGCTCAAGTGTGGCTGCATGCCAGGGCTACGCCACACACCTTGCTGCAAGCCTGTCTTAGTGTACAGGCTGCTGGGAATCCAAATGCCTGGAGGTCAGACTGCTGCCTGCACTGTGCCTCTAATGAAAAAGTAACTTGTAAATAGTGGCTGTGGTGAGATCTGACTTTCTCAGGTACAGACAGATGCTTCTGGATGTCTGTTAGTTCAGGAAAAAAGCACCTTTTCTGTCACTAGACCACACAGACATGTTCCCTTCCAGTAGGAGAGGCACCACAGTTTGCCACGTGCCTGTGAATATTACTGGATAGCCTCATGAAACACATGAGGAAGACCTTCAGTAACGAAGTATGAATACTCTAGGAGGGCCCTTTGAGCACACAGTGCTCGCTTCCACTTCAGATGCACTGCAACCCTCCATTTATCAGTGGAAAAAATAAATCATAGCTTGTTGGGCAAGCTGAAGAAGGAGTGGTTAGGAGTCATAGTCTAAGAGATTTGATAGCTTCAGCAAACCACACCTAGGCACAAGTTTCTCTCTTTCCTTCCTCATCTGACAGCTCTTCCACTGGAAGGTTTCATAAAAAGACTGTCCCCAGCACCACGCGTGTTGAATGTTTGTCTGCACGCAGGCACCTCCACCTCTAGTCCACCCCCTTCACCTACCTCAGCGTGCACTCCCTCCCTCAGAAACAAACCACTACAGGTGTATTTACCTTGCTGATTAAGAAAGCCACTGTGTCGTGCCTGTAGAAGTTGTCTTTAAAAGGGCCCAGCCAGGTCTCTGCTATTCGGATTTTGTTCCTCACGATAGCTTCTTCATAGGAGAAAGCACGGGGAAAATGGTTTCGATAGACATGCCCAACTCGGGAGCACGGAATAATTTCAACAGAGCCACCACAGAGCCAGGTCTGAAATACAGGTGAAGGCACAAACAGGTCACCACATTGAGATTATCTTTATCTAAAAAGGAGAATCTCCTTTGCTATAGATTCCGCCTCAGGAAATCCTCATCTGAACACTGCTGGAAACAGCAAGAGCATCATTATATGTTTCTTCATACACTGTTCCCCACATACAGAGAGATACAGGACAAGACAGACCTCTGATTTGAGCCAGTATGGCTATTTATATGCTCTTATGTTTTCTTGTGCACAAACAGTGCAGTGTAGTGAAGAGGTGTGGGGGCACACCTTCTTTTGTCTGGGACACTAAAGACTCTATAGCCTTTGTGTCTGCAATTTTCCTTGCTTTTTAATATCAGTTACTCTTTGTATTCAGCAAAAATCAATGCAAACAATTTAATATAAACAATCTGGTATTAAAACCACAGGTTGGCAAAGAAATAAAGCTATTCTCCCTTTGGTGCATGTTACATGCCAAAAAAGAAGAGGCAGCTTTCAGAAGGTGCCAAAACCCGTGACTCTGTCCTCAGGTAGGTAGTGACAACCAGTGCAACTTACTTCCCCCTGACATAATGCTCCTAACTCACAACAGCTGCATGTTCTTGTATAGTCCTGACAGATCACGGAATGTGGGGATAGATTTCTGCGAGGGAAGTGATATTCTCCATACCTCAAGACGTTCTGCACTTAACTGCTTTTAAATCGCTTCTTGCCTTTCCATTCAGGTTCCTTAAAAGCCCAATAGTTGCCAGAGCTTGATATTTTAATTAATATTCTTACCCTTATAGATAGCTCCAGATTTTCTGCTCCCCACATGGTCATGTCAGAATCATAAGCTCCAGTGTTTTGGAAGTAATGTCGATCCATGGCCACCACTGCACCAGCTACCACTGGACTCCTGTGTAGAAAACAGTGTGGAAGTGGACACCTTTAGTTTTGGACAGGGAATTAAGGGAAGGATGAAAATCCTGCCATTTCCATAGGGATAGTATTGCAAAATGATTGAATACTACTTCATGTAAGCTTGAATGAACTGATTATCTAACCAAAAGAAAGAACAGCTGGAACTGAATTCTAGGATTTGCCTGGGGAAGGGAGCCAGGGGCTGAATTGAATAAAGCTCAGAACAGTGGGAAATGTTACACACACGTGCACCCAAAACAACAGACAAATAGGTAACGATTAAGACATCTCTTTCAACTCCGCATGATCCATCTTCTGCTTTCCCAACAAACCTCCACACCTTGTCTGGTCAGATTGCATACTAGTTGTCTCCATGTGTGGAAAATATTTGTCATGTTGAAAGTATGACTGCAATCTAGCTAGAATGATTACTAAAGGCCAAACAAACTCAGTGTAAACCGCAAATCTATCCTCTCAAAAAACGTTAACCGAGCATAGGCAATTAACCACGTCTCTCCTCTGTTAGCTGGAAGGTGACTCAAACTGTACATTTGGGCTGCTGAGCTGAGCAGAGGCGTATTGGCTGATAGACTGTTACCTGATAGGGCTGATGGGAGACTGTCGTACCTTCTCTTCACGCTCTGGCACTGGTTCCCAGTGAAAATCTAGTTTCCAGTCAAAAACACCTCGATGCAGGCTCACAGAGTGGTAGTACTGAAAAGTCCTCCAGTCTATGACATCTATGACCGGGGAGACGACACTGTTTCTGAAAAAGACAGTATCATTTATTTTCAAAGCCAAAGCACAAATCAGGTTCACTACTCTCTCAGTGGACAGTGGTTCCCCTTTTTGACACTGTCTAGCACAAGCCCTCCTCTAGCCCCTGAGTGCCCTCACTTTCCCTGCTCATAGGACCTCAGGTGCTCTACTGAAGTTGCAGCAAGGAATACTGAGCCTGCAGTGAGGAATCTAAAGATCAATTAATTTATTGATAACCTGTACCTTGCATTGTCATTTGAAGCTATGCAGGACTTTGCCATGAGTTAACCACCAGAATTCTTACACAGCTATTTCACACAGAGGCCCCAGCCTCTGAAGTTGAAGGCTTTGCATGGATGCAAAGTTTATAGTAAAAGGTGATTTTGGCCTCACACACTTTACCATCCTCCCATTTTCCTGTAGCTGGTTCACATGCTTCATGAGTTTGTTACTTCGGGCCAACGAAGAGCGCACTTACCCTTATTTCATTCTGCTGGTTGTTTTGCAAAAAACATTTATTGCTGAGTTCCTAAGCCAGTTTCTGTTTGCATTTTATCACAAGCTTAAAATGCTCTTGCAAACGCACTGTCACAGTGTGGAATCTACTTGTAAGAGCCAGAACAGAGACACTGCACCATAAGCAGCAATCCTCCAATTCATTTCTAACTCGAGTTAAATCTGGATTCGTCTGAGAAGATGTATTAGACATTTCCCCAAGGTAAACATGCCATGCATTTCACAGTGTGCTTGTACATCATCTTGGATTTCACTGGCAGTTCAGAAGAGCCATCAGCATTCCCTGTCTCCAGGTCAGTGTTGTATGACATTTGGAAATTTGCAGCATGTCAATGCAATGGTATCAGGGACTGTGGGAAAAAATGTTGAACAACAACATTATAATTTCTTCTCTGTTCCACAAAAAATGATAGCCTCTGGTCTCAGTGTAAGGGCTTGCCTATACACAGGTCTTCTGGAGAAGAAATCAGTGACATTTACTAGGGATTAAAGTACACTGGAAGAAAAAACCCAACCTCTCTTGTTCTAGAGTAAGTGTATCCACATAGGAAATTATCCTGGAGTAGTTATTTCCTTAGAAAAGAACTTCCTGTTAAAACAGAGAGAGAACAGAAATGGTCAATTCTGGGGCAAGAAGTAGGTGGTTTTATCTCCTCTTTTAAAGATCTATAAGTTGGTCAGAGATCACTCGAGAGAAACATGCTTAAAACTTAATACTATCAATGAAGAAACATCAACTCAGAAGTCTCCAACGCAGTGAGCCCTTTGTACTTTTCCATGGCAGAGACTAGAAGCAGCTGAGGGAGAGGGTAGCTGTAGCTGATGTTAATGCGATCTTGACATATCTTCTCTGCCTTTACAGTCATTACAGTAATGTTTTTTCAGTACTGGGGTGGAGGGAAACTCCAAATTTTGTTTAATCACAGTAGCTATTCCCTGTAGAGAATTTTAGAAGCCCATGGAGAAAGACAGACCACTGATCATCTGTGAATTGCAAGGAGATGAACTATGCAGAGGATAGCCATAAAATGACTCAGTTATTCCTTTGTTTCCTAATAAGAGCAGATTGTCCTATGATGAGCTAAAGGCAGAAAGATTTAAAATAGAGAAGTGATTATATTTCCCCATTCACGGGTAAGATCAGCCTTTGTCATATGCAGTAATAGGTGCTCTTTGAAGCAGGCACTGCGTTTAGAAATAGATGAGAAAATGTTAGGGTCACTTGCATCATTTGTAGGCATGTACATTAAGACAGATTTGCTGTCATTCTCCTGCAGGACTCCATAAGAAACGGAAATAAATGATACTAAAAATAATAAAGCTGATACCCTCCCCTGATTCTCTTAATGATATCCCTGTGATATAATTTTGTATCCAGGACAGGAGCAACCACATCAAATTCAAGCCAGCAGGAGCCTTTCTGCTAAAAGCTGTATTTAACCTTTGCTCAGTAACAGCATGAAAAGTAAACTAACTGCTGTGCTTCTAGAAGTTACTAACAGGTAGTGTCCTGATGGACTCTCACAAGCACGTGTTTGTTCTTTGACATGCTGAAAAAAATCAAGGTAACAAGTTAAATGGATTTTATATGACTAAAATTCAGAAACTGAAAAATTACTGTAATTGTCATTTATACAGGCTGCTGCATTTGCCAGTGTACAAGCATCTCTGACACTGTCTGGTTAGGAGCGTGGTTGGAGTTGTACTTCAGTTCATTGCTCCTTGCTAAAATGCATGCTAAGTATCGCGACTTGTCTATCCATTCTCATCCAGACAGGACTGAGAAACTAATGACCCACAGGTAGTTTATTTTACAATTTCAGAGGCAAAAGGGAAATACTAGGAGAGCGTATTTGAGTGGAAGCCAGAGGAGGCAATGTAGACTAAACCATTCAAAAAACCTTGACCGTGAAGACTGGACCACCTGTGCATGTGCAGGATAGCTCAGACACAGACAATGTGGATACTCAGAGTTACACTCAATATATTCTGGAACAGATCATCCAGACATTTCAACCTATCCTACATTTCCATATCCAGTCATTTAAAACTTGCCCCCCTTTTTGGATCCACCTTAAATTTGTTGCCACTGTAAAACTCCAAACTCCAACCACGCTTCTAGCATCAATGCAATTGCCTGTAAGAGTTAAGCACGGCAGTAGCAGTTCTTGTCAAAACAATCCTTTGTTTTTAATGCACGCTTTTGCTTTGCTGGTTACTGGGCACTGAGTCTTCAATGACATTCAGGAAAAATACCTGCAGTGCTGTAATGGATTCTGATTGTTTGGAGATCAAGCAATTATCCAAACTATCTGCACATTATGACATGGAAAATGACAGTGTTTCAGACAGCTGAAAATAACTCACCGACAGGTCACATTCGACCCTGGCTAAATTCAACGATAAGTCAGAACAAAATAAAATCTGATCTCCTTTCCCACAGAATTATACAGTACAAACTGGTAGCTGAGTTTTAGAGCTGTTACTCTAGTAGCTCCTTCAGAATGCCAAGAGTAACAGTTTTCAAGAGTATGTTTGTAAGTGTGATGATAGATCTTCACCTAGTATGAACTGGTGTAGCTCTGCTGAAACAAATAGAAACAAACCTTCCAAATATTGGGAGTGTCTTTCTGATCTGAAATAGAAGAATCCAGTAACTTTATCTTGTGTGAAAACTGTCCAATTTTAATCGAGCAGCGCTTTACGAATCTTTTGGTATTAATGCTTTTTTAAATAAAAGCTCTGTTTTCTGCATATTCAGTGATGGTTTGATGTTTGTGTGGCTCTAAATGCCAATTTGCAGCAGAAGGTAATTGAAAGTTGGGAGGCGTTCTTCAGCCATTCTTTTTGTTTTTAACTGGGTAACTGGCAGACA
Source organism: Eurypyga helias (assembly GCF_000690775.1). Taxonomy (NCBI): domain Eukaryota; kingdom Metazoa; phylum Chordata; class Aves; order Eurypygiformes; family Eurypygidae; genus Eurypyga; species Eurypyga helias. The sequence continues at coordinate 10,202 of NW_010273197.1, read as the reverse complement.
TTCAGCAGCTTCTCGGCACTTTGAAATGAAACACACACTGGCAAACTACTGCTAATTTTACTCTGTGGAGTCCAAGGAAAGGAAAAAACAGGAAACTCCAATACGGCTAGCAGCAAAGCTTTGAACCATTTGACTAATTTGTGAATATTTCAAATGCTTGGAACACACATGAACTACAAAAGGTCACAATTCCATGAAAAAGAGCAACCCAAACAAGAACAATTTCCTGGTTTGGGATTTCTCAACCAAATACAGTTGAGAATAAGATGTCTTCCCATGACCCTTTACAGTCACCGTGGACGTTATGTTCTTTTCTATTTTTAGCGTAAGTAACATGAGAAGAGGAAGAGTTAATTAACGTATCTGTTTGGAAGTTTTAGATACACTGGTTTTTGAAAGTGCTTTTTATTGATTTATACTTTGTTTTGCTGGTAAGGGAACAGATTTCAATCTGTTTAAATGCCCCTTTAAATAAAGAGGAACAAAAAAAAAAAATCAAACATTAAAATGATGTATTTTCCTCAACCAGTTTCAGAATGGATCATTCCCTGCACGAATTAGACAGCTGGGAAATCCAGGCACTCCAAGTTCTCTGGCTCTGCACATAGTCAAAACTCAGTAAGTAACTGAGAGCCCAAGCTTGTTCCACAGGATGCTGCATTTTCACTGAAATCACCTTGCTGGCTGGCTGAAGTCTTCAGGGAAATAGTAGGGCAAAATATTTGAAATCAGATAGGGTTAATAAAAGGATAAAATGCAGTGATCAGGAATGGTAAAGCTATGGTATCAAGGATTACTTAAATATTGCCTTACAGACCAGCTCCAGACTAACCGAGGGCATGTGAGGAGTCTCTTTGAATTGATGGACTACTCACACGCTAAACACTAAACATACACTTCACATTTTTGCTAGGTGGGATGCTAAGGGAATGCTTTATTAAAAAAAAATAAAATCTTTTGGACCTGTTTTTTTTTTGTTAAAATATCAAATTTTTATATGGAGTACCAAAATCTGTTGGGGTGGCCACTACCTTTTCATGTTGGACAGTCAGGGCACTGTGCCACGAATCACGCCTAAATCCTCATTGCTCCTGCTTTTGGCAATAATGTTTGCTTTTGGCTTTAGATTCTCCTACTCAGTTTCTTTACCTCAACTTCTTTAAAATAGGTCACCTGCTGATCCTGCTCAACTGTGAAAGATTGTAAAGAGACACGGTATCTCCACATAACACACCATGTAAATGCAGAACATTAATTTACTGAATTTGAAATGAGTGTTACTGACAAATGGGGGATAGAAAAGGACCAGGTAAAAAGAGAAGTCCCAGGAAGCAGGCTGTTATGTGTGAAGTATCCAAAAGGTTTTCAAAACAAGGAGAGTAGCTCAGAAATGCATGCTCAGACGCTGCTGTTGTGTGGGCTCTGGATGGATAACATCGTGCTTCCCTGAGCCTGTGAGAAGGTAGAAAACAGGTGGTTTATGTATTTCGTAGCTCCAAAAGCTGGGGTATGGACCACGGAGAAGTGGAGAACCAGATGAAAAGAGATGAAGGAGCTGTTCGACTTCAGTGGAAAATATCTGCCTTCTCTCTAGTGTATTACCATAAACCAGAAATTTTCTGGAGGGCAGAATTCTGTTTCTCCTTCTGTATCTACATGCCGAGACTCCCATTCACTCCTGAATGGGAGCAACCATGGAACGAGGTACCTTCCCACTGCCACATTCATTTCTTATTCTGTCTGGCAACAATTTCATTAAGGAGTAGTCACCTAGAATCACAGAGCTTAGTAGGGGCACTTTGAATTTCAGAAACTAGATAGGCTTCTTTTAATAATATCACAGGCTTCTGTTTTCTAAGGTAATATTCGAGCTGTGGTATAGGCACTGCACCAGCACAGTGGGAAACAGCCCCGGCAAGGAGGAGCAGGGGAAAGGTCTGGAGGGCAAGCGACCCCTTCGCAAGCCACCCCTCTGCCCCAGTTAGGGTGCCCATGCCTTTTTTAGAGGTGGAGTTCCTTGTCAAGGACATAATCAAGGCTCATTTTGCTTTCATGCAGTATTCTCAGGAACCACACTGGATCTTTTTTTAAAAAATATCCTGCTGCAGCATGATGGTCACTGTTTTAAGGTGAAAGGAACGATCATTTCAAGGCTTCACGGCACAGTTCATTATATGCCCCCTCCACCTTTCATTGCCTTTGGACTGAATACAGAAGAGCAGCCATCTCCTGCAGTCTACTGGGAAGGGCAAGCCCCTCAAATGATGACGGTAATAATGGCACAGCTGCATTACTACGCACCACGCTACTCACCTGGAATTAGCCTGGAACACAAACAGTTGTCAAATGAAATGATCTGCGGGGTATCTCATCTCATTTTCTAACGTTGTCCAGGTACCTACGATATTCATCCTTGAATAATCAAAATGCCAAGGGAGGCTTTACAAACCGTTGACCCTCTAAGCGATACACTAAGCTGATGCACAGCTTTCCAGGCAATTTGTCAGGTGTGGTTCACAGGACTAGTCTCACTCAAGGTGCTTATAAAGGCATGTGTAATGATCATAAAAAGACTTAATATTTTTGAGGAAAATAATTTTGATTGCTTAGTGAATAAAACAATCACATAGGGAGATGAAAAGTCATCACTCAGGGCAAGTCAAGTATCTGTCAAATATTTCCATATCTGTAAAACTGGGATATTTTTTCTCATGTTTGTCCAGTCTGTCATTACCACAGGCTACTAAGAACTGGGGGTATCTCCCATTTTGTGAGTATGTTCAACTCACAGTGAGGTCTCAGTTTTTGCACGGAGCTCTCAGCATCGCTCTAAGATGGATCACAATAACAGTGGTAGGTCTGATCAGGAGTCTAGAAAATTAGGCTTGACCACAATTTTCAAAGTTAAAATCTCCCTCCAGCTCTGTTAAGCTCCTGCAAAGTTTTGAGGTTTGGAAAGGCTGCATTTTTCCTTGCCAGCAAACTACTCGCTCACTCTACATGATTAAGCATTTTCCCATCCTGTCTCTCCAGCAAAAGTACATGAGTTGCAGCTCAATTGCTGCATTAAGAAGAGGAAAGACGGTATTTCACCAGTCACTGTAAGCTTTTTTCGCTGCACTTGCCTCATTTGGGTAGTCTCAGTGAGTGCACATGATTCAATTTAACAGCTCTTCAACTGCTAAATGAAGCCAAGTTGACTATGCTAATGCTTTACATTTCCATAGTGATCTCCATGCAAGCACTGCAAGCAATTTAGGAAAAATCATGAATTAACTTCCTTATCAGGTCAGTGTTATTATCACCATTCCTCAGCTGGGGAAAGAGGGACAGTGAGGGAAAGTGATTGCCAGTTGCCTTAGAGCATGTCTTCCCTGTGTACTGGAGAACGGCACAGGTTCTCCACACCAGCAGTGACAAAGCTTAGAGGGTCAGACGACAGATAGAGTATACAGAAAGGGATGGCTTAGCCCATGCTATTATCCAAATGCTCTTCCACATTTGCCTCATTAATCCAGTTAGTCATTAGCTAACTCAGTGTTAAATTCTGCTCTCCTGGAGGAATGAATGAGCGTATGGGTCCTACAGAGGAAGAGAAACACTTTCTCATCCCCTGGTGACAGCGACAGAAATCTCAGAGTGACAGTAGGCTCAGTGGCTTGGGATTCCTTCAGCAGGGATAATTTTTGACAGTGAATCACCACCCTTGTGGTGGGGTGCTAACTTCTCTTTTACCATTGTAATTGTCCCTGCACTATAGTTCTCTGAGACTCTGAGCAATACAGCCTTGAACAAGGACTGGCCAATTGGTTCAGAGAGGAGCTTTGCATGAACATCAAGAATAGACTATAGCTCAAGGCAGAAGAATGTATGTTCATAATAAACCATTCAGTAAGTCACCAGACAAAAAATAATCTGCTTTTCCAAGGAGGATCTTTTAGAAAAGAACTGCCCTGTCATCCTGGGGCATCATGTTAATGTTTTCATCTGAATGATGTAATCGTTTCTAAAAACTTCAATTAATTCTCTTAGAAGCAAACATAATCAGCCATAAAAGCAGCTTGTTCCAGTGCCTGGGAACAGCCTTTGAAGGTCTTTAGTATCACTATTTAACAGTCTGGTAAGAGTTTGAGAGATGCATTTCTTCTTTTACACCCTCAAGCAATTATTCCTTTTTTCCCAAGTGGCTTATGGGTAATGATAGACAAGTTAATGTACAAATTTTTCTTTCAGAAAAGTCCCTTTAATAAAGGATTTACTGACATGTAATTCTTGAAACATTTTCAGTGTTTTAATCTCTTTGAAGGTCTTGGGGACTGCCTAGATGAGCTCTATATTAGAGAGCAGGCCCAAGCACCAACCTAAACATGAAAGACTCAGAAAGTATGAATCTGTATCTTACTTTGCCAGTTTGGCATCAGTGAAAGTACCTGTGATTAGCTAGAACTGTCTAGGCTGCCCAGAAAGCCTGTTTTTCCTGTGGAACTGAGACAGTACAGGTGACATTGGTATGCAGCCAAACTGTCTCAGGAGGACACAGCATTTTATCCTTGGCTTCATGACTGAGACAGCCAAAAAGCAAAAATAATGGAGTCTTGCAGTAGTTTCTCTGGTGGATGTTTGCCAATTTCCAAACAGCTTGAGACTGCAAACTTTTTAATTTAGACCATCAGGAAGCCTTCTTATAGCTCTAACTGGATACAAGCTCCCACAGTTCAGCGGTGCGGTGTGTGAAGTGAGGGTTATCAGCTGTGTGGCCACGTACCAGTGATGCATGTGGTGATAAGGTAGAAAATAAAAGTAATGCGACCAGAAGGAAGCAGGTAGCAAAGAGAGGATAAAAAAATACCCAAATCTATCCAAGTACATTTCCTTCAGCAGAAATTAGCATAATCAGGGAGTTCAGAAGTCACTGGGATATTTACCGGTTGCTGGACAGCCTGGCTAGGAGAGGTTCCAGCCAGCCCTTCTGACACTCGCAGTGTGAATCCATGAAGATGAGCACGTCCCCGGTTGCCCGCGCAGCACCTAGCATTCGACCTCGGATGACTCCAAGCCTCTTGTTGCTCCGGATGAGTTTCACACCATCCAGCTTAGAGATGTACTCACTCAGAGCTGACTTCAGGGGCCCTGTCAGAAACAGAATGGTCACTGAAATGTTTTAGCTTTGATTCAAGCTGTTACAGAAAACCTACAGGTAGAAAGAGATGTTATTTCTTGCTGGTAAAATGTTTTGGGGGCATTTGTTTTATATGGCCAGGTAGGCCACGTTCCAAACACTCCCACAGCAGCGTAATGTCAATGAGAAGTTGAAACTAATAGAAACTGAGATTCACTAGGTGTGAAGCTATTCTTGGGGGAAACTTAAAAGCCTCCTCTCCCATTTTCAGCAAAAGGTGGATGCTCTCCTCATCTCATAAAAGGTGCAGACCAGAGTGAGGTAATACAGGTGTTTGGCTTTCCCAAGCACTTTGGATTACTTTAGCAATGTGGAGTTTTCCACTCTATGCTTCAGCCAAAGTCTAAGTCTGGAAATGATTACAGCAGATCTGGTCCAGTGGGAAGGCTGGAAGATTTGCATACTGTGAACTTACTTTAAAGTAAGAAAGTTCAGAGTGATTGGAAGTGATGTGGAAAAAAAGAAACACATTTCAAAATTGAAAGGCTAAGCTGTAGTCTAGGGATGGAAGAGTGAAACCTGGAAGCCAGCTCAGGTCTCTGCTTAGCTCTCTTCCTGAGAGTCCTCTGCTCTCCTCATGCACTTCTTGGAGGACGGCAGTTTCTTCCCTGAAGCTTTGGAAGAAAGAGCTCATATATGGAGAGAAATGGGGACTACCTTGCTGGCTGAGATCGTCGACTAGGATGATATCCTTGAGGGAGGCCTTCGGGGCTGTGTCCAGAATGCTGTGCACAGTTCTCAGCAGGGTAGACCAGGCTTCGTCATGGAAACAGATGATGACACTGGCGGTAGGCAGACTGGAGTCATATTCTTGCTGTAGGCACCTGCATGGGACCAAATGAGGGAGACACTAGAAACACTGGTACAACTGGCTACTTGTTTCACAGAGCAGAGTTAGAAGCTACACCTAAATCTTTAGGAATGGAAAGCAGTTTAAGATATCAGCTCACTTCTAATGAAGCAAAGGAAGTATTAAGGTGTCCAAGACTGCAATACAAAGTGAAAATACAGGAATGACATAATAAAAACTAAAGTGCAAAAATAGGAGTATTTTTCTGTATTCTGGGATTCTTTCTTCTGCTCTGGTTGCCTGAAAATACACGGCTCAACAGAAATGGTCCCTCAGGTAAAGAAAGAGAAACTGAAGCCAATTAGACAGAGCAAAGTGGAGAGGGTGGTAAAGCGGGTCCGTGAGCCTCCACCAATTTCCACATTTTCTCAAGTAACACAGGAAAGAGTAAACTGAAATGCAGTACCTTTAAGACTAACAAGTAAAATAACTCATCCACACAAGAGGTCGGTATAACTGTGGACTGCCTGACCAGTGAACAAAGCCAGCATCTCAGTTCTATACAGGAATGAAATGGATGCTTACATGGATAATGAAAACAAATGTAGATACATTTAAGAATGTAAATCTATTTTCCCTATAAGGTTTGTACAGGTTGATGATTTTTTTAATGAAAAAAAAATCACTGATGAATGAGGCTCCCAGCTGGGTAGATTATCTTCATGCCATTTTTTACTGTTCACAACTCCAGATACTGACCCAATTTACCTCAAGACACCTGACTGTATGGGTCACTATGGCATTTCCACAGATGCTCCAGAGTGCCAGCTGGGGCTCATGCCTTCTCAGGTTTCCATGGGGCCACGATTTCACCCATGGCATTGAAAAAACTACCATCAGAATTACTGCAAATTAGATGTTGCTTTGACAGCTCAAGCATTTAAGAATGAAAAACAATTCCTATTCATCCTCACAGAAACTGTATATGAAAACTATAAACTCTCATCATACAATGGCTGTTTCATAAATGTAAGTAAAGGATCTACAAATCGCATTCATGACAGAAAGTGTTTTCTGACGTACCAGTCTTGGTTCAGAGAGACAGGACATGCTACGCTGGCATGAGGACACACATTTCGCAGAAAAGGCCTTCAAATGCCTGTTGTAGGGATGCAAAGACTGTGCCTACATATCTGCTTGGCTTACATTATGAAACACATTCTTTCATCTTTTCATTTCCTGGGGAGCTGAAATTCAGTTTCTTAACTCATTTAATCTCTAGCAGCAAGAACTTCTTCAAGGAATTACAGAATTGGCTGGATGTGGCCCATTGTTATTTCAGCATTTTTGTATTTCAGCATTTTTGTATTGCCACTGTATTACAGATTTTACAGTGGTTGTTAAACAATTAGCAACTCAGCAGAAGCTCGTGTAAGGGATATAATTTTATTACTGCTACGTTTATTACCATTTTACTTAGTGTTCCTATTCATGGATTGAGGCCCTATGATGCTAAACACCATCCAGACACAAAGCTGCTTATCATTTAAGAGTATCCATAGTCTGAATTATTTAATAGATACACTTCTGGGAATATAAATTTAAAATGAGCACAATTATAATAATTTATTATAGCTTATAATATTTCACATCAATAGCATTTTGTATAGAGAGGCAAATTTTCTTGATGATTTTTACATTGAAATGAATATGTGTCCTTGGTTTACTAATTTTATGTAAACAACAAGGCTGTTATTTCACAGTTTCATATGGGATAATTGTTTACATTTTCGGCAGATGGACAAAACGATACTCTCACGACTTGGCAGTGTTTGTATTTTCCGGCAGAAAAATCTAGAGGTGATTAAGAAAAGTGAAGATCTGATGCAGTCCTTTTACTACCAGGCAGCTTCCAACCAGGAACGTTCAGCACAGCCAGAAGCACCTGTATTTTGCACAATAATACTACAACACCTTGTTGCTATTACTGTGGTTATAGCAAGAAAATAAGGCTGTTGTGGAATCTTAATTGGAAAAGAATTGAAAATAACTGTACTTGAATACATAACCTAGGTGGCGAGTGTTTAGTTGCCATGGAGATTGGCAAAGACTTGCAGAGTAGATATCTAATCTTCAGAGAAACGTGAACGGGTACTGCTATACAGAAATACCTTCCCTGTAATTTGGAGCAGTTTCATAGACTGTCGGTCATAAATTGGCATTTCAAAAAGTCAGGGCTGTGACTGCTATGAGACGTGGTGATTTAATCTGATTTGTGAAGAATAAGGAATTGCCACAAGCAGCAATGAACGGGAGAGCAATTCTGACACGGCAAAGGGTCCTCCTGACACGGGGACTCCCACCCCCCTTCAGGAAAATGTCTTGGTGAGATTCAGCTCCCCACAGCACTCAAGTGGAAGCTATGCTTTTGTAATTAAACTTAAAACCTTTTTAGTCAGCTTGTGAGTTTCTGTTTGCCTGGATATGTTTGACACTCAAGCCCAAGAGAGAAAAGCAGACCTTTCTCAGGCAGAACCCCACCATAAAGTCACAAGGGCAGGCTTGATTCGGGTCCACTGTCCCAGGAGGGTGTCAATGGCAGCTGGACCAACATGATGGTAGCAGAAAGTCCTGTGGGGGATGAAGGTACCTCAGAGGATGAGTCTTGATGTGGAAGAACATCTTTCTAGTACAACTGGACAAACTATTAGGCCTTTTCACCCACAGACCCTGGCCATTTCTAAACTGATACTCAAAATAAATGGAGCAAAACAAGGTACCTGCTTCATGGATCGGGGTGTGTTTTACTTTTCAGCAGGAACGCTGGAAGAGAAGCAGTTTTATGCATCTACTTTTTGAAAATTAGCATAAAACATTCACCTGGAAAGGCATGCAAAGACACATGGGTATGTTAGAAGCTGAGATCTGGAGAGAGAGGTCTGAAATCTCGCTTTCCAGGTGAGGAATTTGGATCCTGGGCTGTCAAGGCACAGACCAGCCCGCAGGCCCTGGTTTATTTTCAGCACAGCTCTGTGCTCTTCACATAAAAAGAAACTGTAGTTATGCTGCTTATTGCTCCAGTGCAAAGCACAACAGACCTCTTTATGTGAATTTCTAAGGAAGAGCAGCTAAGTGTATCTTATGGCATTTACCTTACATCTTATACTCTGGTTTAAGAGTAGAACTGAAGTATGAAAGTGTGAAGTTTGGCCAGCCTTATTTTACAGTGTCCAGAACTGCTTCACAATTAGTAGACATAGCTTCTGGGACCAAGCTATCAAATTTCAAGCAAAACGAGAGACCCAGTCCATGGAGCTAACACACTGAAATGTCTCTAACTGGTTGGGTTCTCTCTAACTAATCACAGACATTATTAGGAACAACATGATTGAAATGGAATAGAGGAACAGACACTCTGATTCATTACTGGTTTGCTCCCATTTTACGCTGGTATAAAACTGGACTGATAGAGTTGCTCCTAAAGGCCCCTACAGTAAATAACTCCTAAAATTATCAAGTGTTGTGCCATAAAGGACAGGACTAGCTTAGAGGTAAACCTCCGCTGCAGGTTTATGATATGGATTTAGATCTGAACAAATGTGAAGCCTCAGAAATTCAGATCTGTGGTTTCAATCTGGGCTCTCTAAGCTGTGGCGTTGACAGATCTTCAGGCTGTAACTAGTCAGATGGGAAAACCCACCCGAGAGCTCTGAGACCATGGCTTAAATCTTACTGAGATTAGTATTAACCAAACCTGCCCCTTGCTGGATGGCCCTTCAGCTGCCAAAGTAAAACGGGTTTTACATGGCTTACGTCATGGCTCACGTCAACAGGGTCATCATTCCTCCTTTGAACGTTACACAGTTCAAAGGGCTGCCAATGAAGCATGGTAAAAAATATCAGCATGGAAATACCATGGAAATAATATCAGCATTTCATTATTCAGTGGGATTACCCCAATTAACAATGGACTTAGTTAGCAAGTGTGGAAAACACCCTGTTTCAATTCTCTTCCTTGAGACGGTCCCCTTATATTAGAGCCACCAGCTGGTTTTAAACATGGGAAAATGACCACTGGAAAAATTATTATATAAATTCTGTGTCTCATCATGGTTTCTGGCACATCTTTTTACCGTGTCCTGGGGGAAAAGCTGCAATAGCTTTTGTTGTAGGAGACAAGAAGGTACCCACCCACACCCCTTTCCCTCCCTTCTGAGCAGGGGAGCACAGATG
>NW_010273196.1:19476-19804 GCF_000690775.1 Eurypyga helias | reverse complement strand
GACACCCAGATCCTGCTCAGAAAAGAGGGAATTCTGCCTTCGGGGATGCTGCCAAAACATCCCTGCGTCTTGCATAACCTCAGCTGCGAGAAGAAAAAGCAGGGCACCCGTTTACAAACAATGCAAAAGAGGATTTATTGAAACCACTCCGGTTCAGACCGAGTCCTACGGGGCACGGATGGCAATAAGTTAAAGAACCAAACCCTTAGTGGTAGCCCCCACCCCAGCGCAGAGCACGTCGCCCTCGTCGCCCGTCGGAGTCACCCGGATCAAGGCACAAAGTCGTTCGTTGAGTACCGCGAGAGAGCAGTTCCGCAGGGAAGCGAGC
>NW_010273196.1:18919-19125 GCF_000690775.1 Eurypyga helias | reverse complement strand
CACCCCCTGCCAGGGGAACTTGGGGGGACACAACTCGCATCCAGCAGGGCAGACTCAGGTGCCAGCCTGGCGCTCCCGCAGCCACGCTCCCGGCCCTGCCCCCGCCGGCTGAAAGACAGGATGAATCCGGCCCTTCCAACCTGGTTCCTGCCGGACCAGCGCGATCCCTGCGGCGCCAGGACCCTGGCACCGCGGCTCTGGAAGCC
>NW_010273196.1:18687-18890 GCF_000690775.1 Eurypyga helias | reverse complement strand
TGAGCAACCTAAGCGCGGGGACACAGCGGGGGGGCCTCCCTGAGTGCCCAGCCTCCCTCGGGAAGCAGCTTGGGGAGAGAGGAACGGAGCGGGAAACCCACCGTTTGGAGTCCAGGGTGACGCGAGGGTGGTGGCGCGCTCTCCAAGGAGCATCCCCTGCTTCCTGCAGGGCCCGGATGCCCCACAGCACTCATCCCACACAG
>NW_010273196.1:18344-18603 GCF_000690775.1 Eurypyga helias | reverse complement strand
TGCAGCTCCTTTTGCGGCAGGACAGGGAGAGCCGAGGCTGCGGGCAGGGGTCACACCAACCGCCCGGGCCAAGGCCCGTTAAAGCTCAGCCGTTGGCACGCGAGAAGAACCGATGTCTGACCGTACAGACATCAGCGTCCCAGCCTACGGTGGTTCTCCACACCCCACACGCGTGACTAGGCCGGGGAGGGAGGCACCGGCCAAACGCCAGCACCCCAAAATTGAGGGAGGTCACTTGTAAGGACGGGGCTGTGCCTCT
>NW_010273196.1:8169-18288 GCF_000690775.1 Eurypyga helias | reverse complement strand
AGCCGATTCAAACTCTTTTCCAGGCTTTGCACCTCGTTTCTACGGTCCGTGCTGGTGCCCACCAAGGAACGGGGCAGCGCAAACACACCACGCTACGCGAGTCCCCGGGAACGTCACCTTCACACAGCGACCTGTCCCACTCCCTCGGGCTGCCAGGCTGGAGAGAGACCGGCACCTGAAGATCCTCACCCAGCACCACCCTCATCCCAAGGGCAGGGGGGAGCACGGACCTCTGCTGCAGGGGCACCTTGCCTTGTTCCCCGAGCAGCTCACGCCTGCCCTACAGCCTGTCCACCTCTGGCAGATGGGACAGGGCTTGGAGAAGGCTCCCGAGCAGCTGCAGGACAGCTGGCATTGCCACAGGGCTCCCCGGAGCAGCAAGCCCAGCTCTCAGGCTAGGTTAAAGTGCTATTCTACTCCAAAAAAAAAAGTCCTAGATCCTCTGGCATTTCAAAAACAGCAGGAGAGGTGGTGTCTGTACACCCAGCCAGCCTGGGCTCAGGGTGGTTTTTGTATCACCTACAATCAGATTGGGGACAGGGAGGAACACTGATGCATGAATGGGGGGGAGACCAGCTCCCTTTCTGCATCACCAACACTGCCCAGCCTGGCTGGGAAGGAAGCAGCAGAGCAGACAGACAGGCTTGTGACTGCAGAGTGGGGCACGTGGGGCTGCTCTTAGGAGAAAAGGCCATTTTCTAAGTAGAACGACACTCCAACCTGGGCTCTGCTGGCCCGTGTGACAGCTAGCCACACTGTCAGCCGTGGCTGGGGTCACCCCTACACACACCCCACGGCTACCGAAGCAGGGCCCAAACCGGGGAGAGGGCGATTGCAAACCAACCTGCAGCCAAGCACCTCTCCCCCAGCCAGGAGAGCTGACTCAGGAAGGAAATCTAACACCACACAGCGAAGCTGCACGTCTCACACAAGCACCCAAGAAATAATCAATCTGGCAGCCCCAGCGAGTGTGCGTTTTCCTCCAGACACAGGCTGAGTCAGCAGAGTTCTGCGGGCACAGAAGGACTGAGGGGAAAGCCCTCTTCCTCGAGCTGACGCCACTTCAGCGGTGGCCAAGCACTGAAGTCCCGTCAGCTTCGGGGACAGATTCACTGGCGGCTGCCCCCATGGCCTGGGCGTCCCCAGACACTGGGGGTGCTTCCCCGCCAGCCACGCTTTGGTTTGCGGATTGAGAAAGGCAGCTTCCCACTTGAACCCGTGATCCGGGTTCGCTGCTCGCTGTCCACAGCCACCTGGCTCAGCCAGATCACCCTGCTCTGGGAGACATCCTCCTTCAGCTTACGCTTCATCAGAGACACCGACCCGGGCTCCTCGCTGGGTTGTGGCCCCCTCAACAGCACGTAGCAGGCGTGGCGGCTCCGCTCGAACAGCGCGGCTGTAAGGCACAGGGAACAAGGAGAAGGTCTCCGTGCTCAGCCCGGCCACCAGACCCAGCAGAGCCGGGAGGTACCCAAGGCCCGCGCGCTCCCGCACCACCTCGCCGGAGGGCCGGGAGGACGGGACTCACCAGTGAACGCAATTATTTGGTCTGTGCTGTTGCGGAGCTCCAACAGGACGTTAGTGTAGGAAGGATGGAAAAGGTACAGCTTCTGGAGAGGAGCTCGGGATCTCTGCGACCAGACAGAAGCAGGACACGGACCCACACGTTACCCCAGAGACAACGCCAGCTCCAGGCTCAGCTATTACTCATGCTCGACAGAATACATCCAGTCAGATACTTGTCCATGTCTGCCCAACTCACCCTGATGCCGCCAGTACCGGCACTGGGATTTTGCTTACTTCCTTGGTGCTCTCCTCCCCATCCCAAGCCTCCTGCAAAGAGCAGGCCTGCCTGCTAAGGCAGGAGCCAGATTTTTGCCTTCGGGCTGGTAGAGCTAAGGAGGAAAGCTCAGGAAGCATCCTCCAAGACTCAACCTGCCCCTCACGCTGCTGGCCCGCCCCAGAAGGCTCTGTTCGGCAGCGGAGCGGCAGAGCGAGGCTGCCAGGGAACACCTCGGCGGAGGCAGAGGATGTTTGCATGGCCACGGGAGATCACTGCATGCAGTGCTGCCACGGGAGGCTCCTGGCCAAGCAGCAGCAACTTCAGGGGTCCCAAGCTGGCAGCCTCTCACCTCACCGCCAGTACCACAGCAAGGCACACCGGGCCATCCGGGGACTTCGTTCACAGAGCCACTAAGTCTCTTTTCTCTAGGTAGCCACGCTGAGGATGACAAAAGCTGTTGGTGCCACCAGCAGCTCCTAGCAGGGACACTGCTACAGCCGTTGTGAGGACCCGGTACAGTCCAGATCACTGCTTCTAGCAGACCAGCCTGCTCAGCGACCCCACACCCAGCGCAGGAGGCCGCAGCGTTATTGGCACAGCCAGATGGGAATGTGAACGCTTGCGAAAAGGGGGTAGCTCCACCCAATTCTGGCCTAAAGTCTGGAGAACAGCAACCATTCAGCAGCACTACTCACCGTTTCGTTTCCTGCCGCCTGGTACTCGCCCCAGATGAGGAAGGTGGACCGGTGATCAGCAGTTGAAAGTGTGGCTGGCTCCGGGCTCTCCACCCTTGAGTTCAGCTTCAGGTCCCACTGGACTGCTCCAGATCCACTCTCAACAATCATAACCTAGCAGGGAAGAAAGAAAGGGAACTCATACCAAAGAGCTCTAACAAGGCAGGAGAGAGAAGTCGAGTCAGCTGTCTGTACCCCACGCTGGCTACAGGAACAAGTATCAGACACAGGGGAAAGGGAGGAAATGCGTGATGCTGAGCATCACAGAGCTGCGAGACCTGGGGCAGGCCCCACTGAAGTCACGTGTTTGGCAGCTATTTCAAGGCTTTCAAAGCACTGTCATCGGAGCCTCTTGCTGAGAGCAGAATTAAAGTGCCTGCGCTGGCTTAAATAACCTGTTGAAAGAGATCCTTTCCCAGCCTAAATGTTCCCAAAATCAGCCAGAGGGAACACATCCGACCAGGTGCCCTCGACTCAGTGCCTGCTCGAGCTGAGACATGCAAAAGGGAAGTTGAAGGGAAGAGTGTTCAAACCTTCTTTCTGTTGGGTCCAATTTCACTTTCGAGGACGATGCCAAGAACATCAGGTTTGTAGTAACCAAGCAGCGGCTTACTAAGGAAGAGAAAGAGAACGGACAGATCATAACACACCCTGATGGCTTGGGCACACCTTGTCCTTTCAGAGCAGCTTCTGTCTTCCCAGTAAGAGACCTGGCTGCTGCGTCAGGTCAGCCTCCTACCACTCCCAGCTCCGAACCCCGTCCTAAGGCTACGGCAGCAGGCACAGAATGAGAATCAAAGCGTTGGGCTGCTCCAGCCTGCAGCGGCACCCGACATTTGCTAGCAGAGGACACATAATACAATAAGCAGGATCCAGATATGACGACAGAGCAGGGTTTTATGTTTCAAATGAATTAAAAAAAAATGGCATCTGCCAGGACACTGCTGCTGCCGGGAGCCTGGAAATGCCTCACCCAAGCCACTCCCGTAACCCTACCTCACAACACGGGACGTGTTGAGGGTCCACAGAGGCTGAAGGTTTTGTGCACTGACCAGCGTAGCCATCTCCGAATTTACAACCAAGACGTTCTCCCGTGACCGCCCAGGAATTTTTGCCAGGTAACGAATGGCTCCAGAGCTGAACAAGGACAGAGAAATTATTACGCTTTCTAGAGTGTGGATGGTTTTATTGTGGGGTTTTGGTTTATTGCCCTGCACGGTAAATGCAAACAGGAAAGCCCAGCCTGCTTTCCCTCATTTCCTGTGAAACCCAGACCAGGCCACCAGCCCTAGCCCTCTCCGCAAGCTCTGGATGTGCTCCTAGTCCACAAGCCACGTAGCCAGGAGAGAAGAAAGCCACAACAGGCCATCCTGTCAGGAACACCAGTACCAAGACCTCATCTCGCACCTGAGAAGGGATAAACGGTGAGTGGTGCGGTCAATGTTCTTCTCCCACTGAGGATCTTGCTCAAGGCTGGGAAGCTTAATATCCATCCCAGTTGCTGCACTGTAGAGATCTTTCAGGGAATATGCATAAAGTGAGTTTTCTGTGGAAAAAAAAAGCAAGAACGAAGGAGATAAGTTATCCTGCCCTTGCTCTGAACTCCACGATTTTCCCGATCTGGCAGATCAACTATATTTTTAGGGCTTGCATCATAGAGTTGTAGCGGTATTTTGAGACTCAAGCCTGCTTTTGAATGCTTTTAACATCTTAGCTGTTCATAATCCAAGTGTCCCACAGTAATCATTTGCTATAAATGACTACTTAAACCCCACATTCTCAACATTTTTCAAATAAAATTACCACAGTACATAACAATCCTTACTTTAAGCAGAAGCCCCCCTTCTCTTGGCCTGAATGCCTACCTATGACAGGACACAGATTTTAAGAATGCAAAACACTCTTTCTGATCACTGTTCTGTAATCTGGATTTCGCCGTCCTAATCACTCTTTCAGACTGAATCCACAGACCAAACTGTACCTGTATAGAAAAGGAAGTAGGAGGCAGAGTCCAGGTTCAGCCTGATATAGCGAGCTTTCCCATCCACATTCAGCGTTCCAGTGGAGCCGATCTGTTTGCCATTTTTTCCTGAATGGATGAAGGTCTTAATCTAAGCAGGGAAGGGATTAAATAAAAAAAAAGAGTAAGGGTTAAAGCTGCATCACACTGTTATTGCTCCAACTTGAGTGTTTTCCAAAGCTTCTGAGCAGCTGGCACTGACAGCAGCTGAATGGGAACAGCACAGGCTCGGATGAAAAGCCTCTCCCTGGTTTTGGAGGTGTGGGCACGAGTTAGATGGTCTCCCTGCTGTCCATACTTTTGGACGTTTGAAAACCAATTCCAGCACAGCTGAGACTTTACCACCCCTGCCAACCACCTTCCCTGCAGGCTGGGACCGCCCCCCAGCTCTGCAAAGGACAGCGAAGATCGCCTTGAGCCTGCCGAGCAGCGCCGGCGAGGACCCAAAGGCAGAAACAAAGCAGCATATGGACACAGGGGAAACTTGGCTTCACACAGTAGCTCTGCTCCATATTTTAAGTGCCCCAATCTACTCCTCCTAAGGCTGACATGAGCCCAAGGGGATAAGAGAGCCGACTGGTTTCTTTATATTCTTTGTGCAGGGTAACAGAATCCACTAAAAACATTTCACCCAGGAGAACAGAGGCTAAAACCAGGACCAGATTCAAATGTCTGGGCAACAGTCCTGGTCTGGGGAGAGCAGTGCATGCTAGGGAAAAGAGAAACATCAGCTAGAGAGAAACAGCCCCCATCAGCGACGCTGAGTCAGGCAGAAACCCTTCCCGCTTCCCTGAGAGGGAGAGACCAGGGAAGAGAAGGAAATCGGCCGCTCTTGAAGAGAATCTGGAGTGTCTGGCAGGTGAATAGGGGATGGAGACTGCTGGGGAGAATGAAGAACAGAGCTGGAGAGGGAAAGCAACGCACCACCAGCTGTTCCCAGCCTCCCGCACTGGGAGGAGACACATACCAGCTCTTGTAGAGCCGCTTCACCTTTGCTCACAAGCACGCAGCTGCCCCGGGACAGTAACAGCGAGAATACACACCACCTTACTCACTGCATTGCTTTAACCTCTGCGCGCTGCTACCGGTGATGTGTTCTGAAAAACGCCCTGTTTTCCAGGATGTGTTTGTGCTGAAGCTTGCAGGCTCTCAGGAAAAGCTGCCATCTAAACCCCCTGCACACAGACCCTTCCCCACAGGCTGCTCAAAGCTCTGCTCTTTCAGGGAAGAGCAGTGTAATGTAATGTTTGACTTCAGCCCTAGTTAGCTACAAAGCTAATTTACTGAAGCTCCGAATCTCCCTTCTGGCAGGAGAGCCTTTTTCCAAGCTGCAGAACTCCACTCGAGCTCCTTCCATTTTGCATGATTTCTCAAAAAAGAACGTACTTTTATTTAAGTTAACAGAGTGCTTGCCAAGTCCGGAGGGAGGAAGGGATTTCATACCAAGATAGCTAGAGAGGTTAAATGGAAAACAAATCAAAGAGCAGTCTTGCAGAACAGAGACCACATTCAAACGTTTCTTGGCTGCCCAAGATTTAAAAAGAAATAGAAGTCTTGAGATAACTGGGAGAGCAAAAGCAAGGAGGAAAGAAAACAGAAGAGGAACGTAGGAGTCGGAGAGGATAGAATTTCTGATGACTCTGGCAACAACAATGTCTCGGACAGCAAAATCCTATTTGCTTACAGAGTGCTGTGGTATGGGGACACGGGGCTCCCGCTCCTCCCATCAGACCTGCAGGGAACCCTAACTTTTGCCTGCTTTAAACAGGCCAGATCCCACCTGCAGATGATGCTCTACCACTCAGTCGCGGATGCAGACGTTTTACTACAAACCCACTTCTAGCTACATGACTTTCCCCCTCTCAGAAATGGGTAAAGCAGTACTGGAACAGAGATAACACAACTAGCAGCCGTTTCACTAACTGAACCCAGGTCAGAATTAACCGGCGGTGACAGCAGGGCGAGAGCCAAGCGCAGGAAGATACGGAAGGCATCCGAAGAGGGCAGCGGTGGCTGCCAGCTGCGCTTTGATCCAAGAGCCAAACCTGTCAGGGTTTGTTCGCTTCCACTTCCCTGAGCAGAGTCCCAGAAATCTGCAAGCTCATCTTGCCGAGGCTCACTCCACGCAGCCCAGGAACGCGCAGGGAGGGAGGGGTACCAACTGAAAACAGGGAGGGACTCCTGCCCTGCTTTCTTCTCTAAACCACAGAACGCTCACACTGATTTGGCAACACACCTCTGCAGGGTGGAAAAGAACCTACCCCAAACCCACAGGCATCAGAGGCCTCTGGACACTTCCTCTGGGACTACAAGATCGAAATAAACAGCATCCCTGCCATGGGTTTATCAGAGCTTCAGCGTGACATACCTTATCTCCTGTAGCAATAAAGATTATCAGGTCCTGAACTCCATCACTATCCACATCTGGAATCACTGACACGGGAGTCAGGACAGTATAATTAGCTCCAAAGTCACTGGAGTGTCTCCACTGAACCTTCCCTAGAAGACAGAGTTATTGGGAAACATTCATTAAAGTGCACTTCAGGCTGAAAGGCTTTTAATGCCCCTGCTCCCCGAAGTACTCTGCAGCAGCCAGCCACTTACAGCCCATCAGCACCACAAACCAGTCACATTTACACCCATCCCGGGTACGCTGTGGCATTTCTGCATATTAAGACCACAAAGAAGCTGACTTCTGATCACAGCGCTGCGGCTACCCCCACCAAAACCTTTCTTCCTGCAA
This sequence comes from Eurypyga helias, assembly GCF_000690775.1. Classification (NCBI taxonomy): domain Eukaryota; kingdom Metazoa; phylum Chordata; class Aves; order Eurypygiformes; family Eurypygidae; genus Eurypyga; species Eurypyga helias. The sequence continues at coordinate 11,008 of NW_010273196.1, read as the reverse complement.
CTCGCCTGCTGCAGATGTTCCGCGCTGACACCACCAGCCGCACCTCAGTTCACATCCCACCTCTCCCTCGTTCAAGGGACACGCACAGCACGGGCAAACTTTTCTGTAAATACAGGCACCGGAGCTTTGGGTTTTAAAAAATGGTGTATGTGTGTGTGAGCCTCTCTTCAGCAGGCCCAGGGCTGCTGGCCACTTTCCAGCAACTACCCAGTGGAATTTGCAGTGGAATTTGGTCTTTTCTAGTGAGCAGAGTTAGACCTCTCTCCCATGCCCTGTCCACTTGTTTACTAAACACTCGTAAGCTCCTGGCATCCACCACAGAGTGGATGTGAAGAAGTATCCCTTTTGGGTTTTTCTGAACCTATCACTCGATAAAAGAACCCTTGTGACAGGAAATCATCAATCCCTCATCTCAAAATTCTGTAGACTTTCCTCCCTGTCACACACTCTCCAGGCTGGAGTTCTGGTTTATTTAGGGATTTCTTGGACAGAAGGAATTTCATACATCTGATCACTGTGGTTCTCTTTCTGCCATATCCCCTAGGAGACCAGCAAGGACCAAACTGCCCACAGGGCTCACAATGCAGGCTGCTGGAGGACAAGGCAAAGAGATAAGGTGTGAAAACACGTTTGCTCCCATCCTCTTCCTCAGGACCCTGCTTCTGGCCCTGGAACAGGTGGAACACCCAGCTACACAGACTTTTGCTTTGACCTGGAACAGCTAATCTTAGGCTTTTGTGTCCCAGCTGGCTTGTGAGATAAACATGCAGGAATGTCAGATGTCCACCACAAACAGAAGTATGCAATCCTACGCTTTCCTTCGGGTTTGCCCAGGTCACTTATGCTGGCAGTGAAGAAAGCAAGGCTTAGCACAACTCAAATTGATAGAAAAGCACTGACTTTATCAGCACCTAAAGATACAAACCCCATCAGACACTTTCAGATGATGATCTGCCTACCTCTCCTTTGATCTTCCCACAGGCAGAGGTTAGGCAGACCCAGAGCCCTGGAATCTCACCAACCTTCCACTACGATGAATCATTAACAGCTAAAGATTGTTCTGACTACTGCTCAGTGCGACCTAAGTCAGGCTTTGCCACTTCATTTAAACACGTTTTATTCTGATCTGCCCTCCTAACCCCCAGTAAAACCCCACTACGCTAAGAAACCCCTTTTAACCTACTTAACAGCAGAACAGTATCAAATACATTAACTCAGGGTTATTCACTTTTCTATCCGAAGCAATTTTTCATCGCCTGCTTTTAATTTACCTATGGAATGTTTTCTTTACCGCACTGTTGCTGCGACCCGTGGCTTAGCCTGGTTCCTTCTCTCCATGCTTGGTTCCTTCTCTCCATGCTTGGTTCCTTCTCTCCATTTCTTTATGGCTGTTTTTAGCTACGTGCCTTTGGCTCAGCAGCCACGTTTCTACACTTGGGCCTGAAAGCAACTACATCGTTAATAGCCCCTAAATAACCTGTGCTCAAGCCTATCGATGAGGGACACGGTGCTAACATACGTCAGTTGGTACAGAAGCTCTCCAGCTCTCTGTGTCTGTATTTCCATCTACACTGGAAATTAAAGCTACACTAGATTTTCCTCAGATTCCTTACAGATACATTTCTCGCTAGTTCTCCCTCCCAGTTTTGGAAAACAGGGTGTGAGGGGTTCAATACCAGACACAGAGGGTGGGATCCTAGGCAGGTTTCCAAGGAAGGACATGCATTGTTTAGAACCTTTGACACAGTGAGCCCCCAGATGGAAACGTACTTCAGGCTCATCAGCAAGAAAGGTTCAAGGAGCAGCAGACGGTTCCTGGAGAGGTACAGACACTCTTCACCCACACCCTGTGTTAGGCAAGACGGTGATGGATTTCTCCATCTATAGGTTCAGAAATTAAGGCTTTCCAGAGGAACCAGGCAAAATCCTGGACTACTGAAACTGGTGACTAGTTATCCTAAGAGGTCTCCTTGAGAGTTTTAAAATCATAAATCCCTAAAACTCCTCTTGCCACTGCAGGAACTCGTAGCCCTCACATGCGAACGACAAAACGTTGTGGGTTTGTGTCCAGCTCCTGAGAGTATAAAGTGCCATTCGCAGCAAGCGACTGCTTCTCCCATTTCAAAAGCTGTTGACGAGGTATTCTTCTAGTAGAGGGGCTGGCACAAACCACCACAACAGAGTGCACCCTTTGGAACAGACAGGCTCAGAACAGGCACTTCTCAACGGCCCAGCCAGCGTTTTCAAGGTAATAAACAGCCTGTGCCCGTTGTTCAGGTACCAGCAAGTCATGTCACACTGACGCCCCCAGCCTCCGAGTCTGAAGGTCACCAGTGAGGAAATGCAGTAGCACCAGCAACACTCTGCTCCCACTCACCTATCCGCAGGTCAACTGCCGTCAGAGACGCCGGCTTCCCCACGACCAGGCAACCCGGAGCCTCAGCCCCCCCGAGCTGCTTGATGCCACACTCCATCCACTCAACCTCCTCGGCCGTTGGCCTCTCCCAGAGCGTTCTGCCGTTCGTGCCAGACACAGCGGCAAGGACGGCACACGGGGAAGGCAGACCTGCAGAGAAGAGACGTCAGAGGGAGCACTTACCTACACCTACTTTGCTGCTCCGCAGCACTCACGGGCTGGGACCCACCCAGTTCCTCTCCCCCCTGGTTTTCTCCCCCGGACCCACAGCAGCCTAATTAGAACTACAAGGGCAATAACAGCCCTCTTACTACAAGGGCTGCAAATAACCCTTGTTCTGAGCTCTGTGTTGTAGGAATCACTCTGGCAGAGATCACCTGAACCTACAGAGGTCCAGCCTTGCCAGGGGTGCAGCAGTGACTG
>NW_010273196.1:0-7432 GCF_000690775.1 Eurypyga helias | reverse complement strand
GCTCCGGCCCTCGGCCTGCGGCCCTCGGCCTGCGATCGCTCTCGGGCTGCGGCTCTCGGGCTCTCTGGGTCTGACTCCCACTGCTCAGCACCTGCTGTGCATCGGTCAGTGGGTGGTGAGGAATTGTATCATATTGTATCATAGGTTTTATTTTATGTCGTTTTAATCATTTACTATTGGTAGCACTTGTATATATTAATTTAGATTTAATTAGTAAATAGGTCTTATCTCAATTTTACGAGCTTCCTTATTTCTTTTTCCTCCGATTTGTCCCCTCTACTGGAGGAGGGGAGGGGGATTTGTGAGAGCGGCTTCGTAGGGTTTTGCCAGGCGGAGGTAAACCCAGACACTACAAGGGCAATAACGGCCCTTTTACTACAAGGTTTTCTGTTTCTGAATCAGGTACCTTCATCCAAACAGGACCTGTTGAAGCTGCCGCTGCCGTTGTTAGCTTTGAAAGCAAAGACGACATCTTGCACTTTGTCTTCGTTCACGTCTTCTATAGCGAGAAACTGGTAGGCCACTGCAAAAGAGAGAGCAGGCCAGGCGCTGGTGAGGACTCCCTCAACCAGCAGCGGCACTAGCTGAAGCAAAACACAAATTCCTAGAGGCCTACTCACTGCCTCCATCTCTGACAGTGTAACATCAGGACAAACTGGCTTTTGTAGTAAAAAAAGGCACTTACATGAGTACCAAAGGGCTGGAAGTTACTGCCAAAGGATTTTTCAAAATATGCTATCCCCCAGAGGATTTGTCTTTTTTTAAAGCCAAGCAGCTGGAATTTGAACTATGTTGAACAAAGAACAACTCCAGTCTTGGTGTGGGGTTGCTATTCCCAAAATACTAAAATAACAAACAAAGCCCACAAAACCCAGCCCCAAATACTCCATCTTTCTCACTCTCGCTAAAAGCAACCTTCTTCAGCTCAGAGTAGCAGAACCTGGGATTTCTGCATTAACACCCAAAGCTCAGTCCCCGCCGGTGAGCACTATCTCGGCCTTTACAGCACAGCCAGCGCACACCCGCTGCACGTAAGAACTTCAGCTCGAATTTCAAGGGAATATTTTACAGACCAAACTTCAACGTATTCCCAGATACCCTTCCCCTTTTTTTTTTCCAAAATGAGGCCAGCCTGCTACCTTGTTAGCGCTTCAAAGCAGCACCTAATTTCTCCATTAGATCCTGTAAACACCTCCTGGAAGGCCACTCCAATTATGACGGGCCACCGCTTATCCAGGTCAGGTATTCACAGCTCTCGCTCCCCAGGGCAGCATCCCTGCAGGCCTGGCTCCAGACCGTGCTTAGGTAGAGGTCCACAATTCAAAATCGCGGCACAGAAAGGAAAAGGACTGTTGGTAAGTATTTATCCTGCTACAGCAAGCTCACCTGCGTCATCGTAGCTTCGGAACCATGTTCTTTCTGAAACTGGCCTCTCTGGGCAAGGAATGATAAATGAGAAAGCAAACACAATTATCAGACACAGAAATAGCGAGATGAAGAAGGCGGCAGTGCGCCAGCGGGACAGCCGAGACAGTCGCGATGACTGCTTGATGACAATCCTCCTCTCCACGGAGTTTTCATGGTTCTCCTGAGCTTTTACGTCCTCAGTCTTCAGAGGGTGGATCTCAGCTTCCGAGTCTTTGTTATCCATCACAGCTCATTCATCAGTATTCAGACCCTCCTCTCCCCCTTCACCTGCAACAATGGCAAGAGCAGTCAAAACAGATTTTGCAGTACATAAAAACCAGGATGAAATATTCTGTTACTACCTGATAGTCATGCTGGAAAAATTCAACAGGACTTGAAGAAATCATTGATACAACGCACCACCGGTACCGGAGGTCTCCCACCACAGAGCAACGGGGAGGAAGATCATGGAATACAGAACAGCACTACTGCGTCAGGGGAGGAACCGGACAAAGGGGGTTACGGCCTCGGCACTGAACGGACCGACTGGTCTGTCGGGCTTCTTGCCACCTCCCCTGTATGTCAGTCTGACTCCCGGCTGGAGAGGTGAAAGGAAACACTCATGACCTTTATATCCCAACATAAGGCTGTTCCCTATGGTAATGAGCACTTGAGCTTCCCCAGGAGAGCGAGGGAGAAACAAGCACCAGCGTATTCTGCATAGGAGCAAACCAAAGCTATCTGACACCTTCTCAGGTGGGAAACTGCTTGGTAAGCGTGGCAACCTGGCCCTACAGACGGTGAGAGAGCGATTACTTCCCTCCCCAGAGGAAAAAGAAGGCAGGAGTTGAGACTAAAATCAGGCAAATTTGATTTTATCAGAATGGAAGGAGAGCTAACAACTGCTGTTCTAGCTTTCCCTGCTATAATTCATAATCTTGAGCTACAGCTACAGTAACAGAGGGGTTCTGTGCTAATTTGTTATGAGAAGGGGAAAACAGGAAAAAGCCCCGGTCGGTTACAGAAGTCTGTAACTCATTACCCACAGCAACAGTAAAAATCAACTTTACATGCAGCTTCTCTGAGAGTGTTTCTTTAAAAAAGTAGAAGAAATAAATAACAACACATTCCAAAAGCCTTGGAAAAAGCTGCATGACAGTGTCATAAAAAGTTATATCAGAGCAAATAAACATGACAACCGAGCCAACTTTCCATGACCGTGCCCCAGCAGTCACGTGCCTGGACCGTCCGCCGGAGCAATTTACTTCCCCAGCAGAAAATAGCTTGAAGTCAGCACCGACACACAACGCCAAACGCTCGGGCTCTCAACTCCAACAACAACAGGGCTCGCTCCATCTCACATTTCATCCCCAAATTCATTTACAGGTTCGAAGAAAGACAAGGTAAGAGTCACCCCTGGGAAGCCAGGCTCCTTCAGGGAGCTGAGGCATGACTGGAGGTCTCACCTCCTTGGGGTTGTCCCTGTCCCAGCGCAGGGAAGAGTTGGAGGGGCTCCTCTGGGGTACAAATCACAAGGGGGACAGAAGTACAGCACGGCAGGGGCTGAGCGGGACAGCCTGGCATGCTGCTGTCAATCCCCTAGCTAACCTCGGCGCTTACTGGACTTATAAGGCCGGAGTTAGGAAGCACTTACTGCAGCCTGAGCACTCTGGCATTTATTCTACAACAGCACATCGAGTACAAGATCTCGCTCCAGACAATTTAATTCAAGCTGCACAATACCATGCAAATGCAATTAAATCAATAATGTAGAAGCTGTATCTCGTGACCTCATCTGCCCTTCGCATCACTCTGCCAGCAACAGCAGAGACACCTCAAGGCCGGCTGTTTCCAGACCCACCGCAGGCAACTGACAGGGGTAGAAACGCTCCGGTTGGAAAGGAGAAGACCCATGCATTCAGCCTTCTCCCCGACCTGGCCATTGTGCTGGCGAGCCGAGCACCGCTCTGTTACTGGAGCCAGCCGAGCGCCCGCTCCAGCAGGTCCAAGGTCCAAGGCTCCAGGCACAGGCTGAGCAAATGATTTACCGGTGCAGAGCAACCACTGCTGCAGCGATGGGGGGCGGCGGCAGGAATGAGCTATGCAGCCTCCCCTGCGACGAGGCAGATGGCTCGTGTATCTCTGGCAAGCCCGTCTCCAGCGGCAGGGAGAGGTGGATCTTCTCGAACGCTGGGTAACCAGCGTCCACGGCATGGGCTGTGACAGGGCTCCAGCACAACCCCACCGTCACCTCCAGCGGAGTGCTCCGCAGCCCCTCGGTACGGAGCCAGGAAACATTCAGGGCGCTTCCAGCACCTACCAGACTTCCTGAGAAGAACCAAAATCAGGCTTCTCCCCCCATTAGCCCAACAGGGTCACCGTCTTAACGCTGCATGGAAGGCGTGTTTTTATGACTCAGTATAAATCACACCACTGTCATCTGGACTGGGGCGAGAACAATAAAAAAGTGGTAATTATCCTGACAGCCCCAGCAATTCCCCTTCTTTTGCAGCAACGACCCCAAGAGCCACCGATTACAAAGCGCCCTCAATGCCTTTAAAGCCATTCTTTCCCTTTTTTTTCAGGGTTTGAATCATGCCCTTTGCACCCCTGCCAGAGCAGAGGCAGTGCCAGAACAGCGACCACAAAGGTCAACGGCAACGACTCAAACAATGCAGGAAACCCCGCGGCCCGCGGTTGCCAAAGTACATGCTGGCGGCATGTGAAACGGTCTGAGCTCCGAACAACAAAGAAGTCTGGTAATCAGTTTAATTGGAGACAAGCAGAAAATGATAGTGTGCATTTCAGATGATTTTTACCGTCCTCTAGCAGCCGGCATTTTGTCTCCTGCTGGCAGAGGACACGATTCACAGGAAAAGTTGAAGGCATCCAGGCGCCTCGCAAGGAAATACGCAGCGACAGGAACGTGCGCTGCTGCACTGTTAACACATGCTACATGCGCTAGGCCTCGGAGCCTCACCGGCTCTCTGCTTGGGTACGGGAGGCCTCACCGTGAGAAAACACGGGGAAAAAGGCTTCACAGAAAAGGAAATGACCAGAAACCACAGGCGGCAGACCCAAACTGAGCCCAGGGAGCACTGCAGCGCAGCCCGGGTCTGCACCGCGGGTTCATCGGCTGGTGTGCGCTCTTCCACGGCTCCCCAGGCTTTACAGGCTACTTACCCCCAGCAACGGGACAAGCTGGGAGCAATCCCTGACCAAAGCCGAGGAGGAATGAGTACCCTTTCCTATCCCACAGCAACAACACTGTGTTCAGGACAAACACACAGCCCTCAGCTTTACTCACCTTCGTGGGGCACTGACCACCTTCTTCTCCTGAAGCTAGAGCGCAGATTTACAAATCTGATCCGGATCAAACCTGTGAAACCTGTGCAGCAAGTGGTTAGCGCCAGGCCTCAGACCAATCCGAGAGCCAAACTATCACTACCACTCAGCTGGAGCTGCCCGACAAGCAGAGAGCACCGCAGACAGTCAGATGGACGAAAACCGGGGACACAAACCCTTTAAGCAGCAGTGTGGGGGAAGGTTTAACTCATTTTCCACCCACAAAATAGCAAACCACAGCATTTGCAGTCTCATCAGGCACGAGTTCTTCCTGGAAATTTTCTAGCAATATAGCAAAATTTAGATTTCATGTTTAACATGTTTGTGTCTTTCACAGAACGATGAAATCGGATTCTGACTGGCCATTTTAGGAACCCAAACATAGCATTTGGGTGTTTTGGTTCTGTCCTTTTTTGGTTTAAGCACCATTCAGGTTTCCTTCCTGTCAGTCAGAAATCACTGAAGCCCCAAGCTACAATTAATAAGGACAAAACAGCTTCCAAATTGTGGTCTGAACAAAACACAACGTTCCCTTCATGGCTGTCCTCCACGAGCAGACCGTTCCGTGCTGATCCGACGCACAGCAGGGCACTGCAGCAAACCCGCCGGGCGGTTCCGTGCTGCAACACCAAGACACTGCGGGGCCATTTCTTCCCTTTTCCCAGCCCTGCATACATCAGCCACGAGGAAATAACGTGTAAGATTTCCCGCAAATGAGGATATTTTCCTTTCCAAATACAATCAGGCTGCCCGGCGTACACAGGGTTTTGCTGGGTCACGTACAGCTCATAACTCTGTCTCAATACAGTCACAGGCAGGGGCTGCTGGGGAGAACTGCCTCAAGGAGACCATCCCCTTCTGATCTGGGGGTGCCTCTGCTCCTGCTCCCATCCTCACAGCCTTTGCAAGGACACGGTTTGTAACCCAGACCACGCTAACCCAGCTCAGGGGAACAATCCCATTCTGCTGCTACAGTTCTCCCCTCCCTCTCGCTGTTTGGGTCTGTTAACACTCTTCAGAACACCATGTACTTCTTAAATGACAGTTCACCCCCCAGTGCAGACACCACATGTGCCACAGAGCGTTCACAGCAAGTGAATTAGAAACTCCTCCAGAGCACAACCCAGTGTCACCTTAGGATGTGATACATCTGTTATTTGTAGGAGAAAAGTCCCCTTTTCCAGGGCCATTCTCACTACGGTCAGGGCATCGAGCAGAGAAACACCATCTGTTTAGTGAAGAGCAAACCACGATCCGGTACTTTTTCCAAGAGAGTGATGGGAAGAACAAAACTCCCTAAGACGAAGAACAGCATTAAAGCTGCGTGGAACTGATTATAGGTTAGGCCAGTAATAACAACCAAGCAGCAGAAACACATGCCATTTATCATCCTAGCCCTTACAGTTTTACTGGATCCAAACCACTCGCCCTCACCAACGGCTGCAGATCCCTTGCATCAACCCCAAGAGTAGTCGTTAGCGAGCTGTTTGAATCTCTCACGTCAGAGACATCCACGGGGCTCCCCTGCTTGCCTCAGAAGCACGGTGACTCCTCCGCACCACTGGACATTTAACACAACAGGGACTTTGGAGAGATCTCGGTGCATGAAAACCCATTAGAAGAGGCTGTGGTTGTTTCATGTAGATTTATTAAAAAGACAAAAAGAAAGCACATCCTTTAAGTAGAGCACTTGCTCCACAGGTCACAAACTCCATGCTGCCTGCTGGGTCCTTCCTGAAGAGCCTAGTGAGGTTTAAAGCAGCACGAAACAGCAGCCTTCCTTGTCCTTGTCAGCTATCTCCAAGAGAGACATCTTTCTCCCCACCCCCACAATGGAAATTTTCTTTTCCTCTTACATACATACACAGAGGAAAGTTCACTCACAAGCCATTCCACCCACAGAGCCAGCACTCTGCGGAGCCTCTCAGCTTCCAGCCTCCACAAGCAGCCCTTTGGTCAGGGTGCAATTCTGTCCCGGCACTGGGAAGGGCCGGCTCCAGTCACACTGAGCCGTCCCTCTCTGCAGGGCAGGCTGACCCTCTGGCTGAAGCCTCCGACCCTCAGCAGCCATGTTAAGAAGTTTCTGTTTTCCAAAATAAGGAAATATGGGTGGAAAAGTGATCACAACTTAATACATTACTTTTTCTTTCTGCAAGCAACGCTCTGATTCATGCCTTTAGACCAGGCTCGTGGCCTGCTGAGGAAAAGAGGAACATGAATTTGAACCCTCTCCAGGATTAGTGCTGAGGGCTGTGTGCTGAGCTCTGTAGGAGTGAGAGGTTTTTTTTATTTCTCTGACGGAAATATAGACCTGCATTCCCAAGTGCTGGTCAAGGGTCTCCCCAGGCCTCCCACACAGCCTGCCAAGCACACAGGATAAACTAGCTCAGAACAACCGGAGGGTGAGAGCAAGAAGCTACCTCGGCCGAGTTCCAGGCTTTTGAAAAGGGTTTTAAATTCCTTCCCAGGTTTCGTGATACGGTTTTGGGCAACTTCTTGAGCTGCTGAAAGCAGACAGCAAACCCCTCTGATCGCAGGGCAGGCATCAGGGCTGTGGCAAGCGCCCCCGGGAGCAGTGAAGAGCCGCGGTGTGTCACGTACGAGCGAGGCTGCTCCCCAGCGCGGGTCAGGCTGCAGGCCCGCTCAGAAACCGCGTGGGCCAAACCCCGCCGCAGCCCCT
>NW_010273195.1:3028-4176 GCF_000690775.1 Eurypyga helias | reverse complement strand
CGCCCTGGCAGGGCGGGGGTGCTCGACCCGCGGGGCCGAACGCCTCAGCCACGCAACAGTTTGTCCTGCGGGGCCGCAGCCTCCGGTGGCATTTCGCGTGTGAACTTACCCCTCGTCAACTTCCCGTCACACGCAGGAGAGAAATTCCTGGGGAGACGCCGGTCCCATCTTTCAGAACCGTTTAACCGTGTTCATTTGCCCGCTCCGGCCCGAACGGGCGCTCCCAACTCGCGCCCCTGTGTCACGCTGGATGCGACGTTGGCAGGTGCCAAGAACTTCTCGGCCGCATCAAGCTCTGATTTTGAAACGGTTGTGCTGGCGATGCAGCGTGCAAAGGGTGCCGCTGGCTAGAAGAGATTTTATTTTGTTTATTTCTGCTCTTCCCCTCCCTCTCCCAGTTTAGCAGAGGAACTCTTGCAGTATTGGTTAATCTTCGAGGAGGGGATAACCGCTGCGATATTTAGCAAGCTCGCCGCTACCACGGATACTCTCTAGCCATCCAGCATCTTTCTAAGTGAGGCACAGCTACAACATGCAAAGGTATTTAGGAAAAAAGTAGCAGTTTCTAAGTCGGACAGATTCCTGCAGGGAAGTGAAGCCACGGTTTAGGAGTGGAGCTACATGTCTAGAAGCTAAACCTATCCGCGTTATAGATTTAGGTAACATTCACCTTTAGGTTTGTGCTGACCGTGGCTACTCTCTGGTTTGGTTTTAGTTTGTACAGAGCGATCGCTTTTATTAGCTGGGGGGTGAGGGGCTGCAGGTGGCTGGGCAGGAGCCCGCCTGGGTCGGTTTGGAGGACGTCAGACCGTGGCTGTGGTGGGCGCAGGGACGGTGGCCACGGCCAACGCGACCCCTCAGGGCAGCGTCCATCACAGAGGGTCTGCTTGCCCTGGGCAGGGGCACCTCAGGGGGTCATTTCTGCCGCCCATGGATGGGGTCAGCTGTCGCTTACACCAGCCTATATGCTTGGCAGACAGCTGTCCAGATGTTGGTGCTTGGGGTGTTTGAAGTCGGGGTTAGCCCCAGAAAAGACGACACAACTCCGGTCACGCCTTCTGGAATCCTGCTGGGTCCCCAATACAGGTGCAGTCAGCGGAGGTGCTTGGGCTCAGAGTCTTGTGGAAGCCCCATGCCTGGTCTGGGGC
>NW_010273195.1:916-2988 GCF_000690775.1 Eurypyga helias | reverse complement strand
GAATCGCCCGACGGTGGCCTCAGGAAGTCCCACGGGACTTGGATGCTCATTGTTTACAACGTACTGATGGCATGGCTTGGTACAGTTCAGTTCATGGGGGTTCATTCAGGGGAATTTTATGTATCTGATGCCTGGTAAACTGTGAAAAACACACACGTTTTAAAAAGTGTTCCTGACCGGGAAGAAAAAGGGTCTCTGTGGGCTTTGTGAAGCCAGCGTGGATGAAACTGGGAGGCAGAAACACGGGGTGAGCTCGTCCTTCCAGGCCTGAGCCCTGCTGATTCTGCCCAACCCGACGCCTCGCCGCAGACCGAGAAACACGCTGCTGAAAACCAGCGGTGAATTTGCTTTCGTTATACAGCCACCGCTTCTCGCGTGGAGGCTGAGCTAGCCTTATTAAGATAGATAGGTGTTCACAAAATATTCATAAAGCAGCTTCCCCGACAGCCCCGCGCCGTTCCCAAGGCAGGCAGTCTGTCCGCGCAGACGATGCGGGGCTGGCGCGCGCTCTCCCTCAAACCCTCACCTCCAAACCCCCGTACGAAGCACCGCCTTTTGTTACGGCCCACAGAAGAGCTGCGCCGTGCACAAGGCTTGGAAATTAATTGTGCCACTCTCCTTCTGCTGCGAGGAGCATTACCAATCCACTTTTTAAAATTTAAAAAGATCATATATTTTTCACATGCTCATTGTGCTCTTCGGAAAAGAAAGCTTGATTATGCTCCAGCCTTTTAAATCAACAGCCTGCATACAAACTAGTAGGTGACTGAATAGCGTCAGGTATTTAAAACACTGAAATCCTACTCTTTCTAAATGCTCTGGACCACCCTGATGGGATGCAGCCCCGCCGGGGTCCGAGGGCCGCTCGCAGGCTAGCGGTGGTCCCTTTTCTTTTGACACCGTGTGTATTCGTGGCATCTTTCACTCCCAGATTAAATTACCGTGCTCTGGGACTGCTGTCTAACGGCAGCTACTTAAGTTATTAGAGTAGAACTGTGACAACATCTTGGTGCTCCTTATCTCTTTATTCTTAGCTCACTTTTTAGTGCACCGCACTCTCTATCAGCAGTTTTCATTCCTCCTTCTTTAATCTTACCTCCAGCCTTCAGTGTGCTCGAATGGCTCCTTTCAGCGCTGAGGCGGTGAAACTCCCGGCTCCAGCTCTGCGGGGATGCTACAGAAGCCAGCGGTGACGTTTCCCCATGGTATAAGCGTGTTACCTTTGCAGTTTCACTCTTCCATCAGCCTGGGGCATCTTGTCTGCTCCCAAATCAGGGTATTCCTCACAGCAGCACACATTTGCAGCTCTTTTTCAAGTGGACAGGCTGCAGCCGTGCCTCAGCGCGTATAAAATGCACTATTAAACACTTGCAGCTCACTAAACCCGTCTTGTACGTGGGAGGCTGAACTCGGGCACCAAAGTTCCCCCGTGCTACGGCAGCCGAAGGGTTTCCAGGGAAGCAACTGCCATGGCAAGCGCACGGTCCCGATCCGTACGCACCTACACCTCAGAGTAAGTCCCGCTCTCCACTTTTCCTCCGTGCAAGGACTCAGTGTGCCACCAGCGTAAGGATGCAACTGCAAGGCGCACCTTTGAGCGACTTTATGAACACGCTTTTCGGATACGACCCGGCAGCCCTTTGTACCAGACCCAGCGCATTAGTGAAGCCGTTCCTTTAAAGAGGGATTACTTTCAGCTCATGAGTTATTTTTAACAACTTTGTATAAAGACTCATTGTTTTTAGTAATCACGGAATCGTTTTCCTTGCATGCTGAAATCTCTCCCAGTTATTTTTTGCACACAGAAAGGGAAGTAAGTAAAGCGCAGTGATAGAAAAGGTCATACTCTCCAAACCGTAAAAAAAAGTAATGTCATCTCCTCTAGTGCTGGGGGTTAAATACTTTAGTGGGAAGTGTCAGGGATGTAAGAGGACATTGACTGAAGCCCTGGCCCCTTCCTTAAGCAACTGTCTTTGTGCTCGGCCTCGAATCCCCCAGCTCAGAGACCTCCTGGAAGCGGGGTCGTGGGGCGGGAGGTCACCTATTGCGTGGCCACCGGTTCAAGCGAAGAT
>NW_010273195.1:0-906 GCF_000690775.1 Eurypyga helias | reverse complement strand
CGGGGACCACGCCAGCCAAAATCACAGCAACTTCACCAACAGCCGGAGAGGCCTGTCAGGCGCGCAGAAAACGCAGCCGCTTCTCCCTCCGTATCAGGAATTCAAACAAAAACCAGCAGCGACAGGGAATGTTTGCCTCCAGGCCTGTTCGCTAGTGCAAAAGTGTTGCGACCTGCTGATGGAGACAGGTGGAATGAGGGAGGAAAACGTGAGCGTGATAAAAAACCATAAACAACAGCCAGGAGAATATTGAATTTAAATATTGCTAGCAGAGAACTCCACCAGCAGACTCTGCTGGAAATTGTCTTAGACACCACAATACAAAAATGCCTCCTTTTTAAGAGGAAAATGATCTAATCAAGATGCATGTGCATGGCAATACACTCTCAGGGAGAGTAAGTTGGAGTTATCTGCTTCAATTACATGTGCTCACTGTGTTCTTGTCCTAGCAAAGGACGCGGATGATAAATACAAAACCCGGACCTTAGTTGAGTAACTCAGCTCACATTCCGAGTTGTACGTGAAGTAGGCGAAGGAGGAGGTACAAGGTAAAAATCCTGTGAATGTTTCTGAGTAATCACGTATAGAAGGGGCTGCCTCGCAGGCAGCGGTAGCTCGATGCCCAGAGGGATGCCGGGGTGTGCTCGGAAGGGGGAATTGTTTGTGATCTCATGGTACGAGAAGGGAAACTGGAGAAGGCTTTTGGGACCCCTGAACTAGCAACTTTATCTTCTACCCGTGCCCACAAAAAGCTAATTTAGAAATGATGGGACTGGCAAAGCCAATCTGCTCTTCCCCTTGCTCCCAGTCATGCTATGGGCCCTGTGTCCCAGCGATGGGGCTCGTCAGGGCTTGGCCACCCTGAGCTTCCCCCGCCAGAAGCTGGGGCGAGGTTCAGACCCCGGC
>NW_010273194.1:18489-22287 GCF_000690775.1 Eurypyga helias | reverse complement strand
CCATTCTGTGATTCTATGAAAATTCGTAGCGAAGCTGAGTATGGGAGGGGTGCCAGAAAGGTGTTTTAGGATTTAAAATTGTGTCTTACTATCCTAGTCTTGTGTGATTGGTAATAAATTAAAATTATTTCCCCAAGTTGAGTCTGTTTTGCACATGACAGTAACTGGTGAATGATCTCCCCCTCTCATTATCCTGACCCATGAGCCTTTCATTACATTTTCTCTCCCCGCCCATCTGAGGGGGACAGTGACAGCAGCTTTGCTGGGTATCTAGCCTCCAGCCATGGTCAACCCATCATATAGTACCATGAAAAGCTTTGCACAAATCACAGCCTCCATCTTCTAGAATCTGTTACAAGTGTTGAGTAACACGTGCCAAATGAGTTTTTTGTTTAATTGTGGGAATTTGGGAATGTTGCTATACCACCACACATTATTTGAAAATCAAAATAATATATCTTTGCATCTAGAGTTGTTGTTGTTGCTGTTGTTATTACTATTATTATTGTTGTTATTTCTTTTGCTGTCCTATTAAACTGTTTTTATCTCAACCCACGATTTTTTTTTTTTCAATTTTCTCCCCCATCCCACTTCAGGGGAGTGGGTGAGTGAGTGCCTGCATGGTGCATAGTTGCCATCTGGGGCCAAACCACAACAATCTTACAAATAAGAAAGTGGAAAAGGCTATAAAGTCCAAAGTTTTAATGTGGTTCAAATATAATAATGATTTTTTGTGCATGAAATTCTAACACCTCTGAAAACTAATCCCTTAATGTTGTGATAGCTATAGCTACAAGGTTGGTTGATCTTGCTTTTGTAAAGTCAGGACTTGATTTTTTCTTTACAGGAAGGAGCTCCTTGCTGCGTTACCTTGAATAATTGCACATGCCAAATGAAGAATAGCCCTTTAGATGTAAGTCAAATGTAGTAGGATAAAATGTCTTTTTAATAGCATCCTTTTAAAAAACTTCATTCAAATGGAAAAAAACCCAAAACATACTAGAAAGGCATCAAAAAAAGTCTCTACCCTTAGTGTTTTATTAAAAAAGTAGCATATAATCCAACAAGTACCAAGGTAGTTCTATCTGCAATGCTGCCAGTTGTTCTGTGGTCTCAGGTGCAAAACTCTGCTTAGCTTTTGGCAGAGTAATGTTTCTTCTAAAGATTATTAGCTTTTTATGTGGGCCCCAATACCTTTTACCTCCACAGCTGCCAGCCTGCTGAGAGGCAGGCATATTTCACAGACATGAACCTGCAAACAGAATAGCATACCTGTACCAGCAAAGTCTAGGAATCTTATGGGGAAATCTGGCTGGCACCAGGTCATCTACAATATGGGTCTTCTTCATATTCTGTGTGATTACAGTTTCTTTTTCTGCTAAGTGCTTTAAGAAAGGAAAGAACACAAACCCATAGACAAAAATGAGACACCACAGGCGAATGAGGAGAAGGGAATTGTTCATTATGAAGTAAGTGTTCATAGATTAATCTGTTAAATAAATGAACAGTGAAGAAATAATAAAAGTACTGTTATTACTTGTTAATGCCCATGGCAGTTTTAGGGAAGTTCTTTCTCATAGCACATGGATATGTTCCTTTGCTAGCGTGATCTGTGGGAGTTTCTGCTCAAAGTCAATGTTACTCATGGAGCAGTGGAGGTTGTCTATCTAAAATTGCAGTACCTTTGCTTATCGATCTAAGGCAGGAGAGGATTTCAGGTGGAAACTCTCCCCATCATGGCTATTGTATCCAGGCATCTGCAATACAAAGAGTCTTAAGAGTTTTGCTTTTTCCCCCAAATCATACTTTGTAGCAGTCAGAGGAGTGACTACAAAACACTGTACATAATTTTTCAAAATATTTTTGTTTTACTGTTTGCCATGAAACTTTCTGCAAAAAGGACCTCTAACCTATCTGATCCAAACCAAGGAAACCCATGAATTATTTAGAAATTCTCATGCCTATATTTGAGAAATGTCCTCTAATATGCCAACTGTTTATTCCTTTTCAATATTTAGCATATTATAAAAGCTGTAGTTTCAACAGGAAGTTTAAAGTTCCACATAAATGGCCATGGGGCATTGTACAATATCAATTACCTGTTAAGGAAGCTTTGGAGGTACCACTGAACTGTTTGCTGGGATTGCACATATCACATGACGTTCTTGTATTCAGACAAAGTTAAAATGAATATTTGACAATATATTGTTGTTCAGTCACATTTCTACAGGTTTTAATTTAAAAAAAATCTGGATAAATTTCTGCTGTTGAAAAGAAAAATATCAAAAAATCTAGATTATGTAGTGTTTTTTTTTATTATTTGGTCAAAATACCATGTTTATTTTCATGCAAAACCATCATATTAAAGCATACTGTTTAAAACATTCTGGCATACAATCTTGCCAATTGCAAACACTGCATAATTGTCACATTCTGTGTTGTTAAGTGTCACTAAAAAGCAATGTCTTCTGCATGCATATGGATTTTCATGGTTATGCTGACCATAAAAAGATCATTAGCAGACACTGCAAATAACATAGTTTTCTCTAGCACATCATTTTGATAGACATGTTCTAACTTTTTATAAAAAGAATTAAAATCACTCAGCAGAAAAAGGAACAAAAAATGGTTTTACTGACAAAAGGGGATGGCTAATCATGTCAAAAACATTACACAAGTAAACAATACTATGCTTTTCAAAGCTTAATGCTTGTTATCTCTAAGTTTAAACAAAGCAATATGTGCTAAAGAAAAGAATTAGACTGTAATGTTTCACTATTACAAACATTCTTTAAATATTTAGAATTTAAGTTATCTGAAGTTTCAGATAACTGGTTGGATACAGTAATATTGGTGGTTCAATACTTTGAATTGAGGTGGCTCTCTGTGGTCTTTTATCTTGGCTATGTTATCAGATTTAAATTGTCATTAATTACTTTAGTCTTTTACTTGTTAGCTTATTATCAGAGTTTACACTTATTCATTGTTCTTTTATTAAATCACCAAGATATAGACACACAATCTGTGATGTCAGAGGCCACTTTAACAAATCAATCCTTAAAGCAAATTTGATTTAATTTAGCTCATGGAAGATCAGAAATATACAAATTTTAAGATAACTGTAAAAATTCTCTGGTCACTACAGCACAGGAAAGAATTAATGTTCTGAACTGTTTAGAAGCAGTTAACTATTATTCTATATCATATATGACTTCTTGCCCCGTTGCTAAAGGCAGCAAAGTCACATTTTTGTTATCCCAAATGTTACATTATTTGATCATTTCTAATTCCTGATACTATTCAAGTGTCTGTAGTCTGGTTCTTCCTCCATTCTTAGTCACTTTTGGACCATGCATGATTGCGTGAACTTGCACGAAGGAGAATTGAAAGGGTTTAAATTTTGACTTTTTTCTCAGCTTTCACCTGGAGGCAACATTCAGATCTGTTATTCTCCTTCTGAATGTCTAGAAACAGATGTGCTGCGCATAATTGGAAAGGGTCTTTTTACAAGGGAATGTGGTGATAGGACAAGGAGTAATGGCTTTAACCTGAAAGCAAGCAAATTTAGATTAGATGCAAAGGAGAAATTCTTTATGGAGGGGGTGGTGAGGCACTGGAACAGGTTGCCCAGAGAAGCTGTGGATGTCACATTCCTGGAAGCGTTCAAGGCCAGAGTGGACGAGGCTTTGAGCAACCTGGTCTAGTGGAAGCTGTCCCTGCCCGTGGCAGGGGGGTTGGAACTAGATGGTCTTTAAGGTCCCTTCCAACCCAAACCATTCTGTGATTCTGTGATTAAAC
>NW_010273194.1:7487-18457 GCF_000690775.1 Eurypyga helias | reverse complement strand
TGTAGGGTTAAGTCTCTCACAGTATCTCCTATGAGGCTGTTTTGGATTTGTGCTTGGAAGAATCTTGATAACACACTGATGTTTTCAGTTGTTGCTAAGCAATGTTCACATTAAGCCAAGGGCTTTTTGATTTTGTGATCCTGCACCTGTGTTCCCGTCTTCTTCTCTACAAGAGGCTGGGAGGGGATACAGCCAGGACAGCTGACCCAAACGCACTAAAGGGACATTTCATGCCATAAAACATCATGCTCTATATATAAGCTGGGGACCGTTGACTGCGGAGTCTGGCTCTCAGGGCTCTCATGTCTTTTGGGCTTTCTCTGTCTCTCTCTCTCTGGCTCTGACTCTAACTGCTTGGGGACTGGCTGGGTGTTGATTAATAGGTGGTGAGCAGTTGTATAATTTGTTTGGGTTTTTTTCTTTCCTTTTTATTTTCATTATGTAGTGGTAGTAGTAGCAGTAGTAGTAGCATTTTCATTACATATTATTATAAGTGTTATTGGTATTATTAATTTGTTAGTATTGTTAGTAGTATTAGCATCATTATTATATTTAATTTATTTTCAATTATTAAACTTCTCTTATCTTTTCTTACCTTTTCCTCCGATTCTGTTCCCCATCCTACTGAAGGAGGGAGGAGGTGAATGGGCATCTTTGTGGTGCTTAGCTGCTGACTGGGGTTAAACCACAACCATATTCTGTACAACCAAAGTATTAATAAGTTCCAAAAAATATTAGACAAATTTATGGAGAATTTGGCTTTCAGTCGCTACTAAACATAGGCATGAAAGTGCATTCTGTAGTGTCTGGGACAGGAGCTCTTGATACTTTATGAGAACTGGGAAGACCTACATAGAAATAGAATATTCTGTACTTCTGTCTCACGTCGTTTTTCCTAAGATGCTCCCCACTGCTAGGGACAGGATACTTTACTAGGACCATTAGTCTAATTTATAACCTGGCAAAGAAATACAAAAATACCAGAGATGGTATTAGAGAAGCTAGATAAATGGCTAAAGAATAAGTATCTTTCTTGCTGGAAAGAATTATTTTTGATGCTGTGTCATGCTATGCAATACAGTTATGCTGCACATTCAGGTCTCTCTCCACTCTGCCAGAAATACCTAATGAGGGCTTTTGTTATTTTTCCTTACCACTAGCTCAATAATTCCAGAAATCCTTCTTTAGAACACTTTAACATGCATTATTCTTTTTCAGTTTCTCCCATATTCTCACTGAAGCTTCAATTTGTGGATGAATAGATACAGTGATGAAGCACAGCTCCCTCACAGGCTAGATGTAGTTGAAGTCATGTCCTAATGTGGAATGGGGACACATCCTGACTGCATCCACACATGGATAGCTAAGTGTAGCAGACACACCCACCTGGGCATTCAATCAGCTCTATTACGTGCTTATTGAATCCCTTGGCTAGAAACACCTTGTTCTTGCAGTACACTAAATCTTCTGATGGCCTTCAAGGTTCTGATGTTTGTGTCTACTCCCTACTTGCTATTTTTTAAATTTTTATTTTTCCTTCTTATATGCCAGGCCTTGTCCACCACACTGGGCCTTGTCATCTTTTTTGTTTCTTTCTGGTAAATCAAGCTTTCTTCATTTATCCATACATATGTTAAACTTACTTTATATATATAGCTACTACATTTTCTCCTCAGTGAAGCCTTCCACAAGACCCATTAAATCCATATTATCTTAAATAAATAAATAAATAACCCCAACGAGACCAGTAAGGGTTAAAAATTAAGCCCAGAGAAATTAAAATAATTTGTAACAATTAGACAAGAATTAGGTATATGTAAATT
Source organism: Eurypyga helias (assembly GCF_000690775.1). Lineage (NCBI taxonomy): Eukaryota > Metazoa > Chordata > Aves > Eurypygiformes > Eurypygidae > Eurypyga > Eurypyga helias. The sequence continues at coordinate 16,634 of NW_010273194.1, read as the reverse complement.
TTTTTTAAGAAATATGAAAGAATGAAAATATAAATGAAAGAAGAGTATAGTAGGATTAATTATAGCATACAGCCCCAGTTTAGCATCATAATCTGCTGGCAGTGATCATCGTAGATGTGCAGTCATTTAAAGGTCAAATAAATTTATGTAAATTAATCTCAGTGGAAGATATAAACTTCAGAAGTTAAAGGCTGTAACTGTTAGAGATAGGTATGGTAGTAAAAATAGAAAATCAGCATAAGAAAAAAGATAATAGAAGCTGAAATTAGCTAGAAAAAAGATATATTCAACATTAGCTACTAATGTTAACACTGCAAATGTTTCCATTCTCTAATGTGAAAGTAAGTTCAGTCTTTGAGAAGGAATGATGGTCCTCAAAAAGAAAAGGTTGGCAACTGGAAGAATGATAGAGACCCATCACAAAAGAACATTTCATCTGAGGAAAGGGATCTGGGGACATTCAGAGTTCCATCAGTCACTGACATTGTGGTCAACTGTAGTTCATTTTTATCAAATAATGAGGAAAAGGAATTTTAACAGATTAATTTTCATAATTTTAACAGATTAATTTTCATAATAGGGTTAATACGTAGTTATAAGTGGCAAGTTATCCTGGAAATGAGGCTGGATTTTTGAATTAAACTTTTATGTCTGCCAAATAAAAGGATAGACTGTTACTTAACTTTAGGAAGAGACCATGAGCTGTGAGAATTAAACATGAGTATTTGATTAAGAGCAGCTCAATTCTCTCATTGTATTTGCTATGTCAGAAGTTTTCTAGTCTCTTCTAGTGTTTGCCACTGAAAATCATCATTATTATTGCAAAGACCCAGTATTTCGTTAAGTTCTCCAAATTATACTCGTGTTTTATATTCTGCAAAGCATCAGAACTAAATTCTGCTGCATGCTGTGGCAGACTGGGAGTATTGGGACAATTTAATACACAATAAAGTAGAAATCAATTGCATTTTTCATTTTCTTATTTATTTAATCAGCAAGTATCTCCTGTTTTATATTCTTGGAGATTAAATTTAGTTTATCTTAATCCATCACCACACTTCCAGTTTTTTTGTATGCTGAAGATTTCTGGACTGGCAGCACAAAGCTGCACTGATAAGGATGACAGATCTGCAGGCTTTAATGGCTATGTAAGGGAGAGTTGGGCCATAACAGAAATGGTGTCAGAGAGCTTTTGCATTGTAATATAAATATCGTAGTTGGATGGCTTGACGAGAATACTCGCCAACTATATCATTAAGGCAGGCATTGCGTTTTAAGTTTTATTTTCCTCTTCAGACCTCTGGCTGGCTGTAGGTTTACAGAGGAAATACTGAACTGATTCTGAATTCTCTGTGCTGCTCTCCTTAACAGCATTTGTATGGAGTCCACAGGAAAGACTTTATCTTCTGTACACATTTTTCAGTCTCTTGGGTTATCTCTTCCCTTAGAAAAAGCCTTGGGTTTTGCACAGTAGCTGTAGAAGGTCCCAATAACAAAGTATGACCCAGCACCACTGGTATTCACGGGTAAACCTCACCCTATCACTGTAATCTCTTCATCTTTCAATGGAGTGCCAACGACCCAGGAACTGGCTTGTACTGTGCCAGAACTGCCAGCACAATGGGGAGAAACACAAAGCAAGAGATGTGGGTACTGTACACTGTACCTTAAATGCAGATTGTAAACACAGCGAGGTATAATTTAGATCAATTCTGAAGACTATGAAGCATGCTGCAGCTGGATTCCTAAAGCTAAGTCCTCAGAGACCCTGCTCTTTGAGTCATCACAGAGCACGTCTTTGAGAATTGCCAACTGTAACATTTCAGTTTTCTTACAAATATCCAATTTATACCCATCATCACGGCCCATTTGTCACTATAAAAAACAACAATCCCCAAAATACACATTTGTTTGTTTTAAACATTACCTTCTAGTAAAGTAAAACTAACTGTAATTCCAAGATAGTAGTCCTGGAAGACAATATAGTCCAAGATAGTTTCCAAGTCCTGGAAAATATTTGTATTTATGCCATTGGATAGTGGATCATCCTCTGCTAACTGCATGAAAATATAATTCCTTGATTGTAGGGATCATTTCTGTATTGATCCTTATTGTGACAATACTGTACATCAAAAAGAAAAGAAGTTTCTGCTGCTATTTTCAGTCTGGAAATCAACAAATGTGTGGCTAATCAGTGGTCTCACTTATTTTCCACGGCCATTTACACATTTCTTGGAATTTTTCCATCTATTAAAACCTGATGGAGAAAAAGCCTGTGTTCTTTTCTTAGCAGTGCTTAGAGACATAGCAAAACGCAGAGCATTTGATGGAGCATTAATCAACCACTCTCTCCATTGACATCAGCTTTACTCGTTTTTCAAAATCAGGGTTACTTTAATAAATAGTGACTCTTGCTGCTTTACAGACCCAGCGATGTTGAAAAATCACCCTCATTCTGGTCGGCTAAATTTGCATTTAAAAAAAAAAAAATCAATCTGCATTTAACTGAATCACTGCTGTATTTGAAATGTGTTTTTCAGAAAGATTTTCTCAATATGTCTATCAATACAATCAGTATAGCACTAGTTTAATTATTTATACTTTTATCTTTCCTTCTAGTTATGGTTTTAATACTTATTTTATTGTTTCCCAAAGATGCCCAGTGTGAAACAAGCACTAAAAAAAAAAAAACCCAAAACTGAGAAGGGAAAGGTAAACACAGATTTTTCTAAGTGAAATAATATTTTAAAAAAAGTTACATGTAAATCAAGTAAAAAAATAAGATTCAGAAGGAGGCAAATCTGGAGAAATAGCTAGCACCAGATGTGGAAGCAGATTAACAAAAGTTGAACTTTGATGTATGATGTGAAAATGGACAATGTCTTCAGGATAGTAAACCCATCCAAAATCAGAAGATCAGCATGAGGAAGCGTGCAAGGATGAGTGGGAAGGAGTAACAAAGTGAAATAGTAGGGGGAATGCTAGGACTAGAAACAGGGCAGTTGTAAGAGTGATTAGATGACCTAATCTTAGAAATATAGACCAAGATCCCACCTCTATGCTAGACAGAGAGAGAGGGTTCACAGAAGATTTTCAGGGTGATTTTAGTATATCCCCCCCCAGAAAATCAGGACTGTTTTAGATGGATACTATAAAGTATTCAGACACTTAAATGTATTCACCAGTAATGAAAGCCAATAAAATATTCTTAAAGTTCCTGGATGTGTAACTCAAATTTCCTTCAAAAGAATTTAGAATGTAGTTACTGTGGAAAATTTACTAGCAACCAATTTGCATCACTAAGTGATATAAAAGAAAGAAAGTCCAGAAAACTTAGCAGAATTTGTTCCATTTTACTTTTTTCAATGGTGAGTGAAATTTCTGACCACTACGTAGGGTCTGACCAGTGACAACAATGTCTTACATAAACTTATTTATTTAGAGAATTCTTCAGGAATTGATTTTATAATATAATTTTTATTGTCTCTATTCTTATTTAAGATGATTATCATGTTGAACCAAAATAATGTTTCTGTAATTATTTAGTAACTAAAGTAAAATAAAAGTTGATATGCTGGCTATCCCTTTTAAGAAATATAATTAATAAGTTTTTTGCAAAAACACATTTCAAAGTGATTAAAGCATACACATAAAATCACTCTCTGAAAATCCATAGTTCATATATACATCATTTTTCTGGCATCCTATAAGCTGTGCAGTCTGAATAGGTCCTTGTGTACATAGCAAAATAGGTGTCTCCTGTACATTCAAAAAGGAGGATTCTACAAGTATAGCTATATCCTGTTCACTCAAGTGTACCACAAGTTTTAAAACCTCACTATCTCCACATTTGGAGGAGGTTGTGTAGCTGTTTTATCAAAGAATTTTTACTAAGCGTTTTTAATGCTGTAACATTGCCAATACACTGTGTTGGTTTTCAAGAACTTTGTTTAGTGTGATCTCTTTTTATTTGCAGTTCTGCAATAATACTCCTCTCTTCTGCAAGTAAAAATAATATGCAGCATTTTGGAACTCAATCTCTCCAGTTCTTTGTCGTTACACTTTCTACTGTCAGGGTGATCTGATATTTCTTTATTTGCATATATGACGAGTTTCAGGCATGAAGTACAGATTAGGTAGGTGCCTTGTGGGATTTGCCAAAAAGTTTAGACATCAAAATCCCATCAAAACCTGGAGAATGAGGCTCTTAATTGATGCAGGCACCTTTAAAATTTCACAGAGCAACTGTTCAGTTTTTGAAATTCTGAACCTTTAGTTTTGTTGGAAGAGAGATGCGCAGGGCTTGATTCAGGTACTCATTTTGATCTGAGAAATACCATGCTTGGGGACAGGCAGTCCCACTGAGGTAAAACATTAAAATTGCAATGCTGCATGGATGATAAGTCGCTCCTTGTACCTCCAGAAACCCTCGTGAAGTTTTCTTTTGCATGTTCTGTGTTAGACTGTCTATACCAAATCAATAGGGAGGGAAAATATTTTGTGAAAAAGCTTTTCATAAACCATTCTCACTACATACTGGAGATTAATTTTAATATCACAAAGTATCAGTGAAAGTATACTGCAACAGACTTTATTATACCAAGGATAGAAAGTTTGCTTTTTTATTCCCTGAACTGCACCTAAAAGAAGGCTATGCTGCTGGGTAAAAATAAATTGTGTGGCATATTTTCCAACAGTGAGAACTTGATTTGTCACCCTCAAGCATGCAAAGAGATACTTATTCTACAATTCTTTACTAAGACCCCACTGCCAAGAAAAGTCTTTTACTGAGAAGTGGTGCAAACAAATTATTTTACAGTTGCATGATGTATGGTTAGCTTTTCTGCAAATCTCTAAGGTCTTATTTCTGTCTTAAAAGCCTGAATTAGAAGACTTCATACCATCTGCAACTTTCCACAACCAAGCATGATCTTCCCATGAATTTTAATTTATGCTTGGTTTAGGTTGTAAGTTTTATTTCTGACTAGTAGATTAACAGGAGATGTAGAAAGGTGAGTCTCTAATGAAACATGCTACATGCAGTCTGGTTGTTGTTACTAGTTTACTACGCTGTCAGAGTATTTTGCAATGAAGTGCTATTTGATATTAAAACAAAAAAACCCCAAAATCAAAGAAATTCTGACAAGTTCTGTCTTCAGGAACCTCAGTGTATCTAATGAAATGAATAACCATACTTAAGGAAGGTTGGTCGTTTCCTGAATATGGGTGATTTATAGCTGGAGTTGACATGAGTGGCCTACAGACACACATATATATATAAAAACCCTGCGCCCCCACTGATGCAGAGCTAGACAGGTAAGCCTGTGCACGAGGGGGCATAGCAGGGGGCTAGTGTGTTGCAGCAAGAGGTGCTCATCTCTTACGATCCCAGTAAGAAAGGCTCTCAGACCCCGTACATATAATTTAAAATGCTCTTTGTCAGAGCTATAAGGAGAGGACAGTACAGGTAAGCTATGTCCCCTTAGATGCTGGGTACCCTGACTGGTGTAGCCACACAGGGGCCTCTGATCCACGATGCACAGACCCTGTCTATAGAACAAAATCTCCTATTTTGGTTGTTGGAAGTATTATGGGATTTTCTTAAAAGGAAACAATTATATTCTGCCAAAAAGGAAGGTTGTTCACATTGGAATATTTTGCTGCACTATTTGCTAAAGGCAAGGCAATACAGGAGGTGTAATCGTTGGTATCCAGCGAGAGCTGCCTGCAGGCTCCCATGTTACAGCGGAGGGATGGCTGGGTTTATTCTGGGACCAAGGGCTTTGTGCAGCACAACACAGACTTGAAGGCCAACATGAAGGGGGCCTACAAGGAAGCTGGGCGGGCACAGACTGCAGTGACAGGACAAGGGATAACGGGTTTAAATTGAAAGTGGGGAGGTTTAGATTAGATATCAGGAAGAAGTTCTTCCCGGAGAGGGTGGTGAGGCACTGGAACAGGTTGCCCAGAGAAGCTGTGGATGCCCCATCCCTGGAAGTGTTCAAGGCCAAGCTGGACGAGGCTTTGAGCAACCTGGTCTAGTGGAAGGTGTCCCTGCCCATGGCCGGGGGGGTGGGACTAGATGATCTGTAAGGTCCCTTCCAACCCAAACCGTTCTGTGATTCTATGCATGCAGAACAGCATAGCACAGGCCTCGGCTTGCTCAGGTTAGCTGTAGTAGCTTTGGTTCATTTAATGCCTCTATTTTCGAGATGTACTAACAATACTAAACTGATACACAAAACGCTAGGAAAATAAATGCAGTCCATCTGGAAAGACTGTCAGATGTGGGATACAAGAGTTTCTGTGGCTTTTTAGTGGTTTCAGACAGATAGTTGTGGCTTTCAGCATTTTTAATACAACTACATCTAACATAACACTCGTCGTAACAATTCCTCCCTAAATGGTCATGATTGTTTTGATGGGTACAGCTGTCGTATGCCACAGCTTGTAGCATATGACAACCCCACGTGGGAGTTACCTCTGGCCAGATGATATAATTTTTCATTGTATAGAACACAACACTTAAGGATATAGTTCCTGTCTCCAGTGTCTATCACTGCATCTTTCTGCAGGGGTTCCTTCTGCAGGGATTCCAGGAGTGATCAATGAATTCCACTTCTAATTCCAGGACACAGGTCTCAAAATGCTGAATTAGTACAATCTGTTTATATATATATATATGTATCGAATATATACCTCTTTTTTTTTCTTTAAGGTCATATAAACAACAAGAAACATGAGAGAAAACACCTTCAAAACTGGGAACTATCCAGGCAACCACCATACAGACAGGTTTAAGCCTTAATAAAGGAGTTACAAATTAAGTCTGGGCTAATAATTCATAAACAATAATTTATCTCATCAATATAGGGTTTATTTTGCAAATCACCCATGAAACATTTTCTGATTATATCAAATGTAATTTATTGCTTGATTTGCTTAATTTATTTTCAGAATAATTTATGAAATAATTAATGGTTGATGGATTATAGAAGTAATTCACTGGAGGTATTTAATATTCAAAATTCAAGTGGCTTTGGTAACTTTTAATTGGAAACAAGACTGGAGCTGTTTCAATTCTTTATCTCAATGGGTATCACCTAGAATCGATTCCATAAGTAAATATTTTCACTTTTAAACTGTTTCCTTCATATAATTTTGAATATTTTCCTGAAATTTATTCTTCTGCACAAAACACTAGTTCTTCAAAACTCAACAAACAATTTAAATAAAATGTATTATTATGATACCAACTACAATATAATGTCATTTTTTGGGGGAGTGCAGACTGTGTTCTCAGTAATGAATATGTTATTAGTGGTATTCTAGTAGTATCAATGGTTCATCTGCAAAAATGCTCATTAACATGCTTAAAGGAGTAAGTGCAAAACAGGTTTAAAACCACAAGAAATGCTACCATCTCTTGCCTTAAAATGATGCAAAATGAAGTACAAGAATACAGGGATAAATGCCACATTTTTTTTTTTTCCTTAAAATATATATTTATATATTTTACTGTTGTCCTTCTGTGATTAAGAAGAGAACTGAATAATGTGGAACATCAGTGTTTTTGGCACTGAACGACTTTGGAACTGACTTCTCACAGGAAACAAACCTGCCACTTAACGGCAATGTTACTCCTCAGGCTTAAACACAGTTGTGCATAATCCCACAGCAGTGTCCATAACCTCTTGGTTAATTGCCTGATGCATTGTCATAACATGTCAGACAAATTCCAAGGCTGAAACAGTTCAGAATTTAATGGGATTCAAAAGGCATTACTGTTATTTTGATATTTCAGAATATTTTGTGACAAGGTCACTGACTTTGCACACTATCTTGTCTACTTTTCAACATATATTTTTCAAAAAGAAAACCATCTGGTTCTCACCTGACAGCCACATTAGTACCTCATCTGCACATGTCACAATACTGTCACCATCCTAGAGATTTACTCAATGAATTTCATCTTGATTTCTGATCAGTTAGATGCGTAGCATCATTAAAGATACTTTGATATTTTTAACCTAGCTCTTGGTTGTAGAAGACAGAAGCTGTAGTGTGTGGGCTTCATGGTTCATAGGATTTCCTCCAAAAAGAGATACTGAATGTGTCTTGCTCTAGAAAAATTATAGCATTAAAAAAAAAAAAAAAAAAATCTGTCTTAATGTTTCTTAGGAACACAGTTTCAGGATTTTCCAGATGAATAAAAATTGCCCTTGCATAGTGGAAGAAATTTTTACACCTCTTACGTCTGTTGATACAACAGATACTTCCCTGTTGCAAGTATAGCAAAGCCTAACTGTGTGTCTATTTTACATTTTCTTTAATTGGTAGGTGAATTTCAATCTGTATGAGAAAGTATGTCTTCAGAGTTTCAGCTGACACCATAACAATGTCTGCCACACTTTTACAATCTAGGCTACTGACAGAGGTTCCTGATAAATGTAGTCTGCAGTCAATTTGCACAAGTGAATAGAAAGGATTTCATAGATAGCCTTTTCATTGCCCCAACACCAGATACAAAGCAGCCAAGCCATTATTTCCACTTCTTTATTCTATATATTGATTCTAATTGCTCCACTTCATCACAACCTTGTAATCCTAAAACTGAGAAAACTGAAGAAGTGAAAACAATAGTATGAGGTTTGGGGTTTTTTTAATCACACAGTTATATGGTGGCTTAATAGACATACAAACATCAGTTAAGGATGACACATATTTTGAGTGGCTTCAGTTCAGTAGCATTCTGAAAAATATTTTTTACAAATTACTGTTACTTTGTAATTTGCTTTTAGCTGATTAGCAGTACACACAATGACTGTTAACTAAGAATCCTGAATTACAAATACATCTGCAATGTTGCTACTAAAGGATTTTCTAGTGGACTGGACCCGGACTTACTTAGAAAGAAGACTTGAAGAACAGTGGAAACAATATGCATATATGCACATAATAGTAGTAATTAATAATTCTCAAGCAAAAAATCAAACCACAAGCAATTGTCAGAGAGAAAATTTTCTGTGCAACAGTAACTTGGCCTTCATTTAATGCTCATCATAATGTTTTTTTCTATACAAGAATCACATTCAATGTGACTGATATAAAATGGTTACTGGCCTGCTATTCAGAGGGCGTTATTTA
>NW_010273194.1:0-7464 GCF_000690775.1 Eurypyga helias | reverse complement strand
TATTTATTTATTTGTCCTTTAACGGTTCTAAGCCTTGATTAAGGCAAACTACTAGAAGCTTCTCATTGTATAATCAAATATTTAACTATTTTTATGAACCCTTTAACAGGTCATTTATATGGTTCTTTTGTACATAACAAATATTATTTTATCCTCACAAAAATTCTGTGAGGGGAAGGCATTATATTATGTTTATTTTCTGATGGCAATCTGAGACACAGAGATGAGGGTGAAAAGTGCTATGTCATTCTGAATACCCTGTCAGAGACATAGGTTCTGATTTTACAGAATACCGAATACAGGTTTTCAAATAAGACTCCAGGTCTCACATCAAACACTCAGAAAATGAGGAATATATAACTACAGACAACCTTAGAAAAATGTGGTGTAAATGGCTTGCCTATCTTCACACAGTTTGGACAAGAGGAAAGTATAGAATATAATCTTCCAAGGCATTATCCATCTTTTTGAGATTTTTGAATAACAGATCTTTTTTTTTTTCAGAGCTCAGGAAGAAAACAATTGAAAAATAGTTGTACAAATTAAATCAAAATGAAATCTTTGTCAGCTTTTTGTGGGAAGTGAACTGTTTTAAATAATAAACTCACCTTTTATTTTAACATTATTAAAAAATAAAGTAAAAATTGGTAGTATCTTACAAAGTAAATGAGTAAAATGGCAGAATTAAATGTTTCAAATTCTATCTCCTTCGGCAAGCACTCATCTTTTTGTAGTTTTTTTTTCACAACCAAATTTAACATTCCCAAAAGGTGAGATTACCCATTCTAAATCTCCTCATTCACAAGGCATCTTTCAAGTTTTTCAATAAATGAAGAAAATGAGTGATTCATCTCCTGAGCTTCCAGTCTCTGTAATGACTGAGACAAGGTCTTGTGGAAAATAAATTCTTTAGTTTGACATTGTTTTATTCTTGTGTATTTAAGTTGCAAGGTGACATCCATTTGTCATGTCGTAACTTCAGATATTTGACCTAATGTGCACGTATATGTACACGCATTTGTGTGGGGGGTTTTAAGAAGTAAACTGGTTTCCATGTTACAATATGTGATAGAAAATTAAAGAGTGATGAAAGGTAAATAAAGGGGGACAGTTCAGGACTGCTGATTGGCTAGCTAGCCTTCCGTTCATTCATTTGCACTGCCTTTAACATCTTTTCTCAGCCTCTTTGCTTGACCGGCTCAGTTCTTAATTTGTCACTCTTAGATCTTCTTTCCTGCTTCCTGTATATTTTACTCATATGGTCCCAGCCACTATCAGCTTTATATATAAAACCCACTTTAGTAATTTGTCTTAACCATCTGTCCTCCAGTATCCTTAAATTACATGTGCTCCTTAACCTTTCTCATGTCCCACCTGATTTTTTAAGCTTCTTGTTCAGCTGGCAAAGATGAATTATCCACACATTTAACATCCAAAGCCTAAGGGGCATCTGAGGGTTTCTGTCTTCACTGTATTTCAGTCTTATAGATTAGTCAAATTTATGAAAATTTTCACAAAGATGGCAAAGTACAGCTGGCACAAAGCTACCCATGCCAAATGTTAAGACTTCTAAGTGAAAGTACTATATTATTTCAAAGTAAAAGTTTTTATAATTTTTTTAAAAGAAGCAAACTTCTTGCCTCTGATCTCATTTTCAAAATTAGCTGCATTAATAAGGTTTAGTGTATAATATTAATGTGATTTTTTGGTTTTGTTTCTTTTTTTGGGTGGAGTGTGTTTTGTGGTTTGGACCAATAGCAATATTTTTTGTTCCATCAGAATATGAAATAATGGAATTTATCTTCACATTACACTTTTTATGCTGCTCTAAATTAATGCCAGATAGACAGATGACACCTGATTTAAGATATGTCTGACAGTATGGAATTAAATTTTTTATCGTGTTGTAAAAAAGTAAGTGAATCAGTAGTGAGTTTGTTGTCCCATAATTGACATAAAATCATAGTGGGTTTTGTCTGATATGCATAGCTTAACATTGGATTTACCCTCCTGTTACATTGTGGTTACATACATACTCAGCATGAAAAATCTTACCTCCAGTGATTGAAGTTTAGCAAAGTTTCAAGCAAGTGAAAACAGGGTTTTGTAATATGAAATGTCAGTTACCCATATGATTAGCAATGCTAAGATATCAATGTGTAATAAAGAAGGTATTAAAAGATGAGAATGTTCAAAATAATATCAAGATGCTAATGTACATTAATCTAATGGAATTCTAAATTCATCTAGAGAAAACTTAAAATAATCAGCATGCCTCACTAATAATTAAAACTCAAGGAAGCAGGGCAGAAAATAAATGAAATATAATAGAAGGAAGTATCTTGATCAGGCATGCAAGGGAAACGGACCTCAGTGTTGTAACACTGATTTGGATCTGTGTGAAAAGAAGGAGCTTCTTTAAGCTAAAGTACTTTTAAAAGTATTTAACAAAATGCCCAAACAAAAAAATGAATCCTTTAAAATGGAAGTCTGAAAATGTCTCTGAAGTGAAAAACCTATATTGAGTAAAGAGCTATTATAAAAATGTACATATAAATAGCTGCTTCTAAGATTTCAGCATAAAGTGTATATGTAGTAAAAGTCTGCCCACATAAAAAATTAGAGTGAGTTAGTTGAGCAAGAATTACTTAGTAGCAGGTTTTAGGAAAAAAATATTAAAGGTATTTTTTAACCAATTTCTTTTTTTGCACTTTCTTGTATTGCCACAATTGGAGCAGAGAAGTAGATTAGACGGAAGAATAGTTGACACCTGAATTCTATTTCCTGTGCTCCTAGGTAATAACACAAGAGCAAGGAACTTACAGCAACTTTCTTTTTCATTCTTTCTTCTGCTTCCACACCTTAAAAATCTGAAATTATAGACCACTTCTAGAAAACAGCAATAAATTTAAGAAGTGAATTATTGCATATGCAGGAGGGAAGAGGCAGCATAGAGAGAAACTTCACAATGAGATTTTGCAACAGAGAAAAGGAAAAATGTCTCAAGGCAAAATTGCACTTGACTTCAGTGGAAGGAAAAAAATACTGTCTTCATTGGTTGGCATGATCAGTGTATGTGGAGCTAGAAGTAATGGAATGATAAAAAAAGTAAAATTCAGAACACATCTTCCAGCTGTGGTCTAGACAGCCAATACAACTCCTACAGATGTCAACGGAAGTGCTTGGACTCACTTGGATGAGGTATTTGAAGCTGTGATGCTATCAGGTAATGTTATTGAGAAATCCTAGAAGTTTAAGCATTTTTTAAAAAGACTGGTCAAGGCAATGGAGAATATCAAGTAAGTGCTAAAACTCAGCGGTAAGGACCTAGCTTATAATTCTGAAAACAGCATGAAAGCTAAGTAAACTGAACCCACTTGGAATTCTGCCAACAACTGCCTGTGCAGACTTGAAGTATAACAGAAACGTTTATGATAGCTGTGCTCTACAGCAGCACTGCAATAAACGCTGTGTTCAGGTTTTTGTCATGCAACTCTTGGTTTTCAGGGCTGTGTGCCACAGGGATAAATGCTTTTTTTGAGCTCAAATGTGTTTGAAAAGACATGAATACCTGCAAACTCTTTCCTAGACAGAGCTAGAATTTCAGAGTACAAGACAAGAGTATTCGTGTGTTTTAATGTTGTTGGATTTTGAGAGCATGATAATTTTCTTCACATTCTCAAAAGGAAGGAAAACCAGGGATTGTTTGGCCTCTAGCCAACATATGAATTTCTATATCAAGCGTCTGTGATCCAAAAAAGCTCCTTTTCTGTCCAAGCATATGCTTCCATTTCCTTTCATTCTTCCATCAATCCCTGTCACTCTAATTGCCTACTTTTCTGCATTCCCTATTTTATTCTGAGCCTCCTCCTATTCACTCCCACATAAACTCCCACCTTCCCAGCACACCCTTCCTGCACCCCCTTCCATCTGAACTGCCGCGTCACCCCCTTGCTGACCTGCCACGCCTTGATCCCTATCGCTCCTGCTCCCCTGCGCTCCATAAAGTCTTGTAAATGTGGAGGGGAGTTTGGCCGCCCTCACTTCTGGCCCCACCCAGGTTTTCTCAGCCTCTGTGTCATGAGCTGCAGGCTCCTGGCAGCACTCCTGGTTCTCCCTGAGGTCCCCCATTTCAGGACCCCTCCCCCATGCACCACAGTAGAATGCTCTGATGCGAATCGTGCTGGCACTGGAGCTGCTCATCTTGCAACTGGGAGAATATGAGAATGAAGAATGTGAGGAGCATTGTCTAAGTCCTATTTGACCCTTGGTAAGAAACAAGTCCCTGTGACAGTGTTGCAGTGATACAGATACCTGTGTGAAGTGAAACTCACTGCGAGGAACAGACATGACACTTAAGCAGGCAAGCATGCGCAATCCTCTCTGGATTGTGAACGATAATTTGTAGAATGTTAAAGCATCAGCACTTTTCTAACATGTAACGCAAAACTACTAAATGCTTCCACAGTCAGAATTTGTCTCCTACCTACTCCCGCCCCTTCATTTTACTAGGTACATTTTGCTGCCCAAGAAAGCAAACTAAATAGTTAAAATAGCTTGAGTAAAAATGTTGTGTGTTAAAGTTTCTTTCACTTAGATCAGATTTTTTTTTTTTTGGTGAGATTTGCCACCACATTCTGCAGGTAAATTTATTGCCTGAACTGCGCTTATCAGATCACAGTCTTTAAATTTTACTCCCGTCTTTCCTGACCCAACAACCTAAATGCTTTCACAGTCCTTCCACGTGACACTAACTGCTTTGGTCCCTGTTTCACCTCACTGTGAATCTAAGCATCAGCTGAGGACATGTCATACCAAAGACATCTCAAGGATATTTCACTCCACAAACACCCCACCTATTTTCCTTGACACACCTCTGAATTAAAGATTACAAGGAATTATAGTAGAGAAGATGCTGCTTTGGATTTATAGGATGTAAGACAATACCCAGCAAGAACAAGCCATCTCTGCCACCTCGGAAAGGGGTTCTCATTCCTCCTTCCTGGTCAGCCAGTCATCCCTCTTCTGCCAGCTAAACATGGATCAAGGATCACAGGATCTTCAGAGTTCATGAGTAATCATACAAATGTAAACATTTCTCAAAGTACACCATGTAACAGACAAAAAGTAGACAACAGACAGTGTCCATGACTTTTTATTAACGTGTGACTGCATCCTTTATCATACTACTTGCTTATACTACTACTTGTTTTGTTTCTTTTTATGCAAACTTTGTTTTTTTTCTTTTATTTTCAAAAATTCTCCAATGTTCTGCTTAGAAACATGAATGTTGTTAAGGTGATTTTCATCATAACTGAAGTAACATCTGAGAGTGTAAGGAGCTACAATATCTCTTTTTGACTAATAGGTAATGAAAATAAATGATCTACAAAACTCTAATGTTTATCTTTAATTGAATTTAATCCTGACAGATCTCCGCAACCATAATTTTGATAGTTTGCCTAGCTTGTCAAGAAAACTACATGGTGCTGTCTTTTTAATCTTCTTTCGCAAGCATTATTTCATGTTTCACTTTCCATTTTTATGAGGTCATTGATTTATGTAAAACAGAGACTAATAAAAATGATTCTTTTTCTGATGAACAAAGCTGGATCGCTTTAAACTTAGAGGAGACTTCACAGCTATATTCTATAACTGTGCGGATTATGAGAACTCAAAATAACCATGTTCTTCCAAATCCCCGACCCATGCTAATGTAAATTTCGCACCCTCTATGGATTGTGCAATAACTAGGTGTAGCCTTTTTACCCTGGGCATTCCTCATTTCGGTTTTTGATATTTCTTATCTTTTACAAAAACATTACTTGCTTGGGATACCAGAAGAACGTTCCACCTGGCATATCCTCCCTTATTTGTTCCGTCTTTCTCCTTTTTTTTTTTTCTTTAGATCCTGCTCAGCAAGACATTAAATAGTATCAATGGTAAAAAATATACTTTACTGTAAGAATGTGCAAATTCAAGTGGCATTTATAATATTCAACAGCTGTCTATAATTGCTTCTTTTCTTATTTTTAAATAGTGATACTTTGTAGCTTTGATATTTGTATTTGTAATGCATATATTTCAATCATAATGAATAAACATATGTTCCAATCAGTGATTTAATAGCAATGGGCTATTTTTCCTGGTAAAATTAATCTCCCATACACTTGGTTAAAAAGTGAATGGTTAGTGATGAGAATGAGAGCTAATTTACAAATTTGGAGATTGAATAACATATGAATGTGGGACAGAGTGAATAGACATGGAACTAAAGGTTTGATATTAATTTCAGCCACTGTCAGTGAACTTAACATAAATTCATCAACTTTCGCATCTGATTGAGTAGTCTGTTGGCATACAAGTCTCCAAGTGAATTTCATGTAAGGAACTTGCAATGTAGTATTCGAACTGTCATATAATGTTTTTCTGCACCATTTTGGGCATATGTATCAATATCTGAGTTTTAGAAAACTTGAAAACCTAGAAGTTACATTATAGGACTAGAAAGACTTCAATGTTAGCATTTTTCTAATTAGGTCAGGAATATAAGTAGTTCGATTTCCTTTGATTTGATAGAAAATTTGAACATTTGTAAGTGATGAGTTTATAAAGTAAGATATAGACAGTTATTGGCCATTCAGTGACCAAAATTAACATAATTAGTAACTGAAACAAAATTGATTCAGTAATTTAACTTTATATATAATGAATGAAAATTTAGTCATCTTATAATCTTGGATGCTAATAATGCTGTCTAATCTTTCAGCCTTCACGCAGTTCCAATTCAAACCCACTGTCACACTTTTTCTATTGATAAAAAGGTCTAAAGAAAACATTAATGTTTTAGAATGACTGCATTAAGAAATGTAAAAAAAAAAAAGTATGAAAGCAGGAACCAAAGATCATTGTGAGAGGTGAAAGCAAATATTCTACAGGGAAACCAATGGCTTTATTTTCAGGTTGCTGTCCTTGATTCCTCTAAGTGTGTCCAGCCAAAACTTCCAGCTGGAGCCCTCCTTGCAGACCAAGCTCTTCATGCACAATATTGTTTAGAAGCTCTCTGAAAATACAGAGAAAAGCAGAGGCTATAAGTTATGTTTAATTTATATTTACAGGTGGCAGTCAAGTGATAGCAATCTCTAAGTATGAAATTCAAAAGAATTTGATCTGAAAGATCAGAGAAGGATAGTCAGCAGCAAATAATTTAGATATGTCTTTCATATTAAAGATACTTATATTCTTGGGTAATTTCTTGTTATTGTCTTAAAAAAAAATCAAAGATGTTTAAAGCATTGCTGTTACTGTAAAATAATAGAATCATTTAGGTTGGGAAGGACCTTTAAGATTTTTGAATCTAACTATACACTTCACACCAAGTCCACCACTAAGACATGTCACTAAGCACCATATCTAAGTATCTTTTAAATACCACCAGCGGTGATGGCTCAACCACTTCCCTGG
>NW_010273193.1:1386-2594 GCF_000690775.1 Eurypyga helias | reverse complement strand
GCGGCGGCACAACCGGGAACGCACCGCGGCGGCGGCTCCTGCTGGGGACAGCTTCGCGAATTGCTTCCACTCGACGGGGGCTCGCTGGTCCCGCGTAAGGCAAGCTCACTGTAAACTCTAGTCACGCTACGTCATCGTTTAAGGCACTACAATAAGGGGACACACCAAACAACTCTTCATCACACATACCTGTGCAAAACAACTCCAAAGGGCTCCTTCCCGCTCCCGACGCTCTACGCCTCTCCCAGTGCTACAGTGACGAGCTCGAACCATTGCATTATGTCACATACATTCTGACACGAATCCACTCATTTTGGTTTAAATACAAAGGATACGTCAACTCCATCCCCAGGAACGTTTAAGAATTAGACAAACACGAAGTACAGAGTTCAAGTATAATCACTACACATCTTGATTACAAAGACAGAACGTTTGGGGTTAGCGGGAAGTTTCGCTTGTTATATTTTTCTAATCAATATGTACATATTCATTTTATGTAAAATATTAAAACACCACCAATACAAAACTTCTAAAATAGTTTTAAATTCAGTAATAAACTTTAAAATCTGGATTTTTTTTTTTTTCCCTTTCTCTCTCTCTCTTTTTGCAGTTCCCACATGCAGGTGCTGTATATAAGTCTTAAGGGCGCTTTAAAGTAGCCGTCGCCATATCCAGGAGGATACGCTCACCGGAGTATAAAAAGCTGTACACATCAATACAGTGCTGCTTCATTGTTATTTCACACTCCACTCCCTCCGAAACGAATCGCGCAAGGGAAATTACGAAAGACAGGAGAGAGAAAAGCCCTGTGCTGCCGTGAGGGAATCCAGCGCCGGTGCAGGGCCAGCGTCTACCGAGCCGCCGAAACCAGACTCGAAAGGCCACACTGTCCGTTCTCAACCGCAGAGCACGGCGTCCCGACGGAGTCCTGTTACACAGTGAGATCTCGAACACAGTCTGAAAAACGCAGGGGAACTCTGCAGCGAGTCAATAAACATTCAGCCGCGCTACGGAGACAGAATTCTCACGGAAACAAGCAGCCTTGGGGCTTGAGCCGGACTCCTGAACCCCGAGTGTCGCTAGGACAAGGCAGCTGCCTCCGCTGGTCCTTCCGCAAAGCCGAGACGCAAACGGAAAAGCCTCGCCGGGAACACACGCGGAGGGGTAACGGCTCCCGCCGGGGCCGGTCGGCGCTAG
The DNA here is from genome assembly GCF_000690775.1 of Eurypyga helias. NCBI lineage: Eukaryota > Metazoa > Chordata > Aves > Eurypygiformes > Eurypygidae > Eurypyga > Eurypyga helias. The sequence goes on along the minus strand of NW_010273193.1, from coordinate 1,397 downwards.
AGGACGGGGGG
>NW_010273193.1:590-1359 GCF_000690775.1 Eurypyga helias | reverse complement strand
CCCGGGTACGAGGAGACACGCGCGCTACGTTGTCAGCGGCAACAGGGACCTGTGCAAGCTGCTAAAACAGAACCTGCCAGTCTTTCTGGTTACAAGTTAAAAAAGTAATCGGGATCTGTCTCCCAAGACACTGATTTTCCTTCCCCTTTTGATTAGCACAACAGAACAATTTTAAATAAATGTGACCATGAACTTTTTTAAAGCATCTATAAAAAGTAAGTAAAATTTTAAAAACGTAATTAGTGGCCCTCGTACTGGTAACGAAGCAGGCTGCTCGGTCAGTGACCGAACACGCCGGACATCTGCGAACAACATACAGCCAGATCAGGGAGAAACAAAAACCGGGCAGTCATTACCAGGTCAAGGTTCACCCGACATCCTCCTCCAGCCTCGCAGGCCTATTGCGGGACAGTGCTGTCCTGGGAGCTACAAGTACGAGTACTGGTTGATCTTCGTGGGGCTCAGCGGATATCCAGTGTAAATAGCAGATCCTCTGGAAGCACCAATATAGGACTGGGGAGCAAACTGGTGTTGGTACTGGGCAGGCGGGACGTTGGCGGAGGTCAGCAGACTGGGCCCAACGCTGACGGGGACCTGGTGGACGAGCGTGCTGGGGTGGGCGGCGTAGGTGGTGTGCCGCGAGGAGCCCTGAGGGGAGAAGAGGTGGGCGATGGAGGTGGTGGAGCCGAGCGTGGCAGCCGTGGTGGGGGCGTAAGTGTACATGTGGGGCTGGCTGGAGAGGTGCGCGCTCGCCGTTGCTGCTGCCAGG
>NW_010273193.1:0-529 GCF_000690775.1 Eurypyga helias | reverse complement strand
GGGCCACGTAAGCTTGCTGCCTCCGTGGGACAGCATTTCCACTTCTCTCCTGTGAGGCCAGCACTGCTGTTTGCTGGTTCTGCAGGGAGAAGTAGTAAATAAGGTTAGTGGCCATCCTCAGGGAAAAGCGGTCAGCAGGGAAGGGTCGGGGGGGCTCTGGCAGACCAGCACCACCATTCCAGCTGCAGGATGACCTTGCTACAGATCCGCCCTCCACAGCTCTGCAAAACGCCCCCCCAACTTTGCAAAGGGTCACTGCAGCTCCACTGAGACAAAGCTTCCACTTCTCCTCTGCCACTTGCAGGCACCGCGGCACATGGCTGTCCAGCGCCGGCGGGTCCGACTGACGTGGCCCTTGAACCCCTCACACCCCCACTCTGCAGCGCAGAGCGGCAGCCACGCTGCCCTGTTTAGCACGAGGCGAGAAATGAACTGGAGCTGTAACCACTCCTCTCCGAAAGGCTGCTGCAGCTTGGCTCAGGGATCGGGAGCAGTGACACAAACTGAAGCCCTGAGGAGAAGGACTTGG
>NW_010273192.1:0-909 GCF_000690775.1 Eurypyga helias | reverse complement strand
TCCCGCGGCCCCTCTCCCGTCCCACCGATGCTCCCAGCCCGAGGTGCGCCGATGGGGTGCGCTCACCTTCTCCGCTGAGCACGATGGAGGGGACGCGGTCACACGTGCAGGCGTGCGAGGCATCCGTCAGCTGCGAGTCGAACAGGGTGGCCTGTGGGACAGCGTGGTCAGGGCACAGCCAGAGCAGGAGCCCACCCCTGGCCAACCCCTGCCCGTGGCACCCTGTCACCCACCTGGCTGTCCCCCCGCAGCCCCATCACAGTCTCGAAGGAGGGGGGGAAGTCGGTTGGGTAGAGGGGCACAGGGCTGTCCATGGAGCCGTTGTAAGTGATGCTGTGGAGGCCAGAGCAGAAAAGCCACATCAGGTGGGACGAGCCCTCCTTGGGGGCAAATGGGCCCCCTGCTCCTGCACCACAGTGGCCCCGCTCCCAGCTGGGTACCTCTGCGCGTCGGTCTCAGAGCTGCAGGTGTACTCGGGCGGGTAGTAGGGTGGTGGCGGAATTGGAGGCACAAAATCCTCAAAGTCCATCATGCTCTGCAGAAAAGTGTCAGGGGGGGACGTGCATTCCAGCGTCACGGAGTTTGAGCGCTGGGGGACCAGCTGCAGGGAGAGGGAGAGCTGGGACACCTTGCCCGGAGATCCACTGAGGGACGTGTGTCCTGGGACTTAATCTGCAGCCATCTGGGGCCTCCCCAGCCTGGGAGCGCTGCCCCCAGCCCCGTCTGCTCCTGGGCCGGGGCTGGGACTCACCACGTGGACGATGTCGAGGGAGAAGATCTGGATGCATCCCTCTGTGATCTCAAAGGAGGGATTTTGTTTTATTTTTAATGTCATCTTCAGCTATTGGTTACTTTATGCTGAGCTGTGAACTGTGTGGTTATTGGAAGCAGCATTAAAAGCCAGGGGGT
>NW_010273191.1:92740-98893 GCF_000690775.1 Eurypyga helias | reverse complement strand
AGCCGGAGTTAAACCACGGCAGTGTGAACACAGGTGTTAGGAATAAGGAATATTCATGACAGGTTTTCATGGAGATGTTAAAACATACAGTATGATTTAAGCTGTAGGAATTCTTTGCATTTCTATAGGACCATTTTCATAGAATGGTACAACTGACGACAGATGCCAGGAAGGCCTACAAAGATATGATAGCGGCTTTAGAGAAAGAAGCTGAAGGACAATCAGGTGAAACACAACCCAGCATCGTAACCACTGAGTGTGAAAACAATCGCTTACCAGAAACGGATAAAACATCTTCCAGGGACGCTGAGGAGGACGTGCCGAATTACAGTGAGTATTCACTGGGTGGGTTTTGGTTGAGTCTGTGTTCACAGTGCTCTTCAGCTCTGCCATTGTCAGTGAACGAGTGACAGCTGACACTTCGGTGGCTAGTAAAGGGGAATTTCTGCCCCCGTAATGTAACAGACCTGAGGTCAGCTCTTGCCGAGGAAGTCTTAGAGGAAATCCCTCTCTGAAATCCACGGGTGGCAGCGATACTCGTTGCTTTGTCCAAGGAGGTTTAACAGAGCTCCTTACTGCTTTTGTCCATTAGAAAACCCTCTGTGTACACCTTTTTCCAGAGGTGCCTACTCCTACCCTACTCGGGTTTCCTACGGAAGCCTGTTTGAGATGGATCTTCCTGTCCTGCTTGTGTTTTGTAAAGGCCTCCCCATGTCTAAAAAGACGAGGAGTGATGGGGTCCATGGAGACCCTCAAGTCCCCTCCCACGCGCCAGCGTGTCAGCGCTCGCTTTGAGGAGGAAGTAGAGAATCGGTGTGACCTTTAGTTGTTTTCCTCAAGTACTATGCAGTAACCTGTTCGTTTTGTTTCTTTCATTCTTTATTCTAATATTCCCTAGTTAAAATCTGGAAGAGAAAACTCGAAGAGGAGTATAACCCATATGCACTGGAGCTGGAAAAGAGTGCAACCGCCGAGATGGCGGCAGCGGAATCAGAACAGCGCCTGTAAATCCAGATCCAATCCTACTGGGCTATTAAGGTTTCAATTCTTTTTGCTTTTCAGACCCCTAGAAAGAGGACAGCAACGTAATTTTAAGAAATATCTGAAGTCAGTTAAGTAAACCGTTCTGAATCCCTTAAAGCAAAATACACTCTGGGGCACGCGAGGCACCGGCTCGTGCCCGTCTGTTCCCTGCGACGGGCTGGTGACTGCAGCAGGTGCCAGCAGCAGGTTGTCTCGCCCCCAACGACATGAACCGCCTTCGCGTATTTTAATGGTTTCACGGGCTAGCACTGATTTTTAAATGATGGAAAGAACTTGCTAGGAAGGTGATTTTGTTGGGGGAAGAGATGCCATAAGCCAGAAGGCTGGGGCTTGCAGGGAGCTGCTTTTTATTTAAGTAACTTCAACTGTTTCTTAATGGTGGGGTTGTTTTTTGTCTTTTCTTCTAAATAAACCTACTCAGGTGGGCAGGCTGGCATCAAGGGCACTTTCTTGCTGTCAGCAAGGAATTAATTCTGGGTAGGCAGCTTGATTGCAACTAACGAAGGAAGGTTGTGATGACAGAGTTCCCAGTCAGCTCTCCCGGGTGATACTTCGTCCTTCTGGGGCAGTTGTGAAGGAGAAGATCATGGACTACAAAGGTCTGACATTCCTGAAATGAAAATGGCCTGTTTAGAAATTTTATGAGGTTGATTAAGTGTTCCATGATGATGTTTCCGCTGTTGCTGGGACTAGTTTGTCACAGATCCTGCTTTGAAGCTAGAGGATATTGAAGGGCAGCAAATGTGCCAGCCTGCCATCCTACCTGTACCTTCTCCAGGCTGACAGACTCCTCATTCCTCCAGCCTGGGGTTGTGTCGGTGTGTATATATGTAAGAGTTCTCGATCCATCTCAGTTTGTACCGAAGGTAGGGAAGATTTCTATCTTACAGTAAATAAACTTTAAAAAAAACCAATGGTGGTGGAGCACCTTACTGGGAATGTCCTGTATAAACGCTGCTGTTTACAAGCTGCAGCCCCAAGAGGATATGCCTGAAGAAAGTACTTGGAGGATGCACTTGTAACTTCAGCCATGTGCTGCTGCCAGCATCTCTGAGGGGTGCACCTGCTTCGCCGCCTCGCACTACAGAAGTTCGGGACTTTGGAAAGTAGCTGTCTTACGATGTTTGAAGTGATGTGAAAACTCGGAGTAATTCTGAAATTCAAATAATTTCGTAAAATATAAACTGTATAAAATCTGCTGCAATGTATTGATTCTGTAGGGTATGGTTGTGGCTTCAGTGAACTCTTCTGGCGGGCGCTTAAGGATGCTTCAGCTGTCAGCTCTGAGGAATAACATCCGTAAGGGTGAGCCAGCCTTAGGCTGAAATGCACAGCTGGTCACTGGTTACGATGTGACCTTTCTTGCGTTAGTTTCTTCTGATCTTACATGGAAATCAAGGGTGAAAGATCCCAGTGGTGGAAGACGGGTTTCGGCCCACAGATATCCTTGATCCAGAAGTTTCTTTTTACTTGTGCCACTTCAATACACATTCTGAACCTAATCACTGCACAGGATGGGGACCAGTTGAAGATCACATGAACAGCTTTTCTTGCCCGTGTTTTCTTTTTGTCTTACTCTAAAAGAGCGTGAAAAGTTACTTTGGACACATTATAGACTGTTCAGAATCTTAGGGAGTTGTTACCTCTTCTGAGAACGTACAGAACCACACAGGGTCACAGCTGTGTTCACTGATTGTGTTACACAGGTGTGTTTTTCACAAAGTTGAGCTCAACAAAAAAATCTGGCAGTCTTTTGTTTTTTTCTACTTGCACTAGTTTGCTGCAGGGACAAGGCAAAGCTCAGCAACGCTCACCTAAAACTCTGACCTCAGTCTTGCAAAGCCTTAAATCTGACTCAGCAGCACAGAACTGAACTTGTCTGCCCCAAACTTACAGAACAAATAGAGGATGGACATCTCCAGAGAAGTCTTTCTACAGTTATCCCTTAGCTGTAAAAGATACCTTAAGAAAAACATAATAGGGGAAAAAAATTCCCTCTGACTGTTAGTGTCACAAGTCAGCATCAGTATCAATTTTTGATTGCCAGTGTGAAAAAGAGGGAAAATGGTTTGTGTATGAGCATTTTCACCTTGCATGTGTGACCACAAATTGAGTGATTAAAGAAAATGAGAAAAGGATCATGCGGGAAAGTCTTAGAGTGAGGAGGATGCTTTTTTTTCCATGTGGGAAACAATCTAAGGCAGCCCCATATCCTGGGCTGTATCCAGAGAAGTGTGGCCAGCAGGTCGAGGGAGGGGATTCTGCCCCTGTACTCTGCTCTGGTGAGACCCCACCTGGAGTGCTGCATCCAGCTGTGGAGCCCTCAACATCAGAAGGATATTGATCACTTGGAGCGAGTCCAGAGGAGGCCACGAAGATGCTCAGAGGGCTGGAGCACCTCTGCTATGGGGACAGACTGAGAGAGTTGGGCTTGTTCAGCCTGGAGAAGAGAAGGCTTCGAGGAGACCTCGTTGCAGCTTTCCAGTACCTGAAGGGGGCCTACAAGGGTACTGGGAGAGGACTTTTTACAAGAGCCTGTAGTGATAGGACAAGGGGTAATGGGTATAAATTGAAATCAGGGAGGTTTAGATTAGATATCAGGAAGAAATTCTTGATAGAGAGGATGGTGAGGCACTGGAACAGGTTGCCCAGAGAAGCTGTGGATGCCCCATCCCTGGAAGTGTTCAAGCCCAGGCTGGATGTGGCTTTGAGCAACCTGGTCTAGTGGAAGGTGTCCCTGCCCATGGCAGGGGGGTTGGAACTAGATGGTCTTTAAGGTCCCTTCCAACCCAAACCATTCCGTGATTCTGTGGTGATTTAAATCTCCCTAGTTATGGGATAAAAGTATGAAGCTTTCTGCTGTTACTAGGAGCAGTGCTGCCCCTGACAGAAGCTGTTGTGATTCTTAGGTGGCATCTTACTTGCTTCCAGGTTGTTGAACACCATTGAGGAGGTAAGACAGAAAACTTGAATTGTGCCTCAGACTTTTGTTTATTAGATGCAGTAGGACAAAACAGCAAAGCACTAGAACACTGGGGATTAGGTCGGTCCTTGCGTTTTCAGTCTGCAGTCGTCTGCTACGAATAGTCTTAGAATTCATTCAACATGGTTTAAAAAAAACCCTATCATCACAGTTCTCAAATATAGAAGAATAGTTTACTAAAACAAGTCTCCTTTCACTTATGTGCTCTGCAATCTGTGTTTTAAGCAATATTTAGATGTTCTTTATTTGGTACACAAACGTGATTACCGAAGAGAATGTGTTTGAGCACATGAACTTACTGACACCAGAAAGGAATGCTCTTCCAAACACTGGGAACAGAGCAAGGGTAAACAGATTAAAAGAAAATAAATGGGTGAGTCCAAGTGCCTTTCAATAAAGGTGATTCACATCTTATTAACCTCCAAGTTGTATGCCAAGACGCTCAAGCCCGGAAGGGTGCGAATGCGTAATGAACTCGGAACAGAAGCCATACGCCACGTCACATCGTTTGGGCAGCACAGGTCTCACTGCGGCCTTCTGTTCTGCATTAAAGCCGCAGCAGCTGGTGTCAGAAAGCTGGAGACAGTTCCAGGGCGGTGGTCTCTCTCCTAGAGCAATTAAAGTCCCATGCTTTGTTGCAGTAAGGATGTCACCTTCCACCTTGAGCGTTGGGTGCTTCTTCTGGATATCGGTTTTAATGCCAGCACTAGCAGACTCAAACAGCTCCGTGAAGGCTGTGGTACCGGGCGTAGCGCTGACTCACTCGCCTACGTCTTGCCTTCCAGCCTGGTCATTCCTTTGTCCGTCAGAGGCTGTTCTTGCAGCTCTCCTGAACAAGAAGCAGTTCAGAATGATGTGTTAATACGGCTTTAAAAATCAACATGGGGTGTAAAGGCCGCCCCTACTAACTGCTCCAAGCACGAGTCGTATCCTAAAGCTTCCAAAAGTACTCTTTGGTCTAACTGTTGGAGAAGAACAGTAAAAGCAAAGTACGGACTGTTTTTTTTTAACAGTCGGCCAGCTGTGATGGACAGTACCATTTATGGAGTCCAGGAGGCTCTGCAGGCCCATGAGCCTGGCGATGCGATTAGTCTGCTCTGTGCAGCGTACACGGCCTGAACAGCTGAGGGCAGGGTGAGCACTCCCGACTGCTCAGCACTCGGTCAGCGGACTGAAGGAGCAAGCGGCGGTAACCGTAACATACATCACAGGCGGAGCAGAGCTTAGGGCCGAGCGGGTGCAGAGCCATGTGCCCAGGAACACCACATCACTCTGTCACGTAAACGCCTGCGGGTGCAGGAGCGCCACGGGCTACTGACAGCGGTGGGACTGCAGTGCATCACAGTGGACGCGCTGTTAAGACGTATCTTTTCCAAAAACGCTTACCCATGTTTTCCTCCAGTTTCGCATCATCTCATCGTGTTCGCTGACGGCGCTTCTCCAGGCGTCCAAGTCTTGGGTCCACCCGTCCTGACCAGCGCTATCTGAGAACGGTACATGGGATGATCACGTAACGGCGGCGCAACGAGCGATACCTGCTGGGTTGCCGTACTTCCTGGGGGCGGTGGGGCTAGAAGGAACAGCAGCCACCGCCTCGTCCTTCCTTTTCGCTCTGCCTCCCCTCGTGTCACTTTGGAATAAGCTGAGCTGTCGCATCTCCTCCCTCCGCAGCAAACATTATGGCCCCCTGAATCGGCAGATTCGGTGCCTTCACCTGTGATTCGAGGCATGGAAGACACAGCCTGCAAGTCAGAGCGCAAACCCGCCCCAGAGCACTGGAGGGCTCCAGTTAGATCCTACCAAACCCGGGGAGGAGGTGGATGCAAGAGGGCTGACTCTATCCAGTTTGCAATCTCCTCATTTTTCTGTAACGTTACGCGGTTACTCACTCTTCATTCCACTGAGAACTTAAGATGGGCTATTTTACTGCATCTTAATAAAATTCTAGTTCTAATTCTGTCTGCCAGTTTTTCTTGCAGAACATGTGACGGCCACAGATGTGGTGTTTTCTGTCCTTGGGGACACTGGCGGCAGCACACAGTGCTTTTGGAGCACCGTGAAAGCCGCCCCCCTCTGTTCTGCATCTGCTGCCATTTCTTGGGGATGGTCTTCGTTCTGCTTCTGGG
>NW_010273191.1:90775-92461 GCF_000690775.1 Eurypyga helias | reverse complement strand
TCCCCCGAGCGCAGCTGCTGAAGGTGCTGCCCTCCACCTCAAATGAAGAGGCAGGAACTGACCTTTCCCAACTACAGGGGGTTTAACCACCTGAGTTTTTAAACTCCTGGGTGGTGGGGAGGGTCTCTCTTTACTGCCTTGGCACTGAAGAATTTCTCCGCGTTGCCCGTCAGCGTTCTGGCAGAGTGCCCATTTCCGACGCTTCGGTACTCGTCCGAACTTCCAGTTGGCATCAGTCAGTTTAGAGGTTTCAGTTTTATTTTTAAGTCACAGCTGCTGATGTGCAGGTGAGGCCTTTGCGGGAGGTTGCGGGAAAAGGAATTTTTAGGGCTCTTAAAACCTTTTCATAAACAGCTGAAGCAGATACTAAACGCAACAAGCAAGAGTTACCACCTTCAGAGACGCACGTTTTACGGGTGAAAATCACAGCGCTTTCCTCCTGCCAGGGTCAGGCCCGACACGGCACATGTTCAAAGTCCACCCACCTTTCTCTCCCGCTGTGATGAGCACTTCCGACGTCACGCTCCCCACTTCTGAGAAGAACGAACATTTATATTCTGTGTTTTCTGACACGGCGTCTTTCAGCCAGCTCAGAACGTGCACCCTGCCGTCCAGCAGCTTGTGAGATTGCTCAGCGATGCACGCCTTCATCTTCTGTCCGTTCTTCTGCCAGACGAAGTAGGAGTCAGCCGGCCCTGCGGAAACATCGGTGCCATGCAACACAAGATGAGTCTTTGAAAGAAGACAAACGCCTAAACCCTCAAGATCAGGCTCAAAAGCATAAACGGTTTATTGTGCTGTTTCTGTGGTTTCTGCAGCTGAAATTCTGGGTACCCAAGCCATGGGATAAAAAGGCGCTAGCAGTGGTAACTCAGGCTGAAGCCAAAGTCGGAGATGAGTACACATGCATAAAGGAATTGTCTCTGGATCCTCACAAGGGGGAGAACTTACCCCCAGGCACAACGGAGCAGACGATGAAAATCAGCCCTGCCTGCCTGCGCGCGGGTTCCCGCCGTGAACGGCCGCCGCGTTTTTTTCAGGTACAAAGCTGAAACCGCCCGAGACGTGCCTCGCTAAACCTGACACAAAGGCCACGAGGGGAAAAAGTTCAAGAGCTCAGTGTGTCACAGATGCTGGAACTAGTCATGAAAGAAGCAGAATTGGAAGAAGGACAGAACCATTAGTTGCAGCAGGCACTCGGGCAAGACAGAACTTGGAAGAAGCTTGGATCAACAACAAAGAGCAATCTAATCTATTGGCCTTCTTGCTGCTATTCGCCTTAACCTGCGAGGAGAGAATTTGAATAAATCAGAGACTGACAGTAGCCCAGAGGACAGAACAGCTGTTCCTGGAAAATTAGCAAGGTTGGCTGAAGTGTACTTGGCAGCATCGGAGCCTTTTCATTTGAAGAAAGACATCTGGGCCAAGCCAAGAACTCCGCCGCGAGCCTGATGTTTAAAACACCCCTACTTCTCCCTCGGGGCTCGGGTCCAGGCTAGCCTTAGCCGGTGAAGACATAAAGAGAAATTCGGGGTGAAAAGAAGATAAAACTCTTTTTGCAAGTGTGTCTTGAGAGAACAGGTAACCTACTGTGGAAGTCAGGTTTTACTGGGAGCACTTCAGACTGCCAGTCAATGTGGCATTTTTCTCTAGAAGATGATTAGATTCTATGCAATTGTCCTGAAA
>NW_010273191.1:87165-90722 GCF_000690775.1 Eurypyga helias | reverse complement strand
GGGGGGGGGGAGGGGGGGGCATGGGCAGGGAAGGTAGTCTTTACATCCATGCACTTCCTCAGCAGATCACATTAAATTCTTAACTCATTTGGAAATAAAACTAATATATTACAGATACAGAGACATAAATTAGGAGTAAGAGTAGGGGTGAATGATAACAGAACATGATCTACCAGTTAAAGCCCGGTGGAGTTTCTGTGTGCGGGAAAGAGGTGGCACAATCTCTCAAGATGGCCTGGAAGTGTTCAAGGCCAGGCTGGATGAGGCTCTGAGCAACCTGGCCAGCCTGGATTTGGCTTTGAGAACCCTGGTCTAGTGGAAGGTGTCCCTGACCATGGCAGGGGGGTTGGAACTAGATGGTCTTTAGGGCCCCTTCCAACCCAAACCATTCTGTGATTCTGTGATTCCATGATAAGAAGGGCTGACAACAGCTCTGACAAAGTGGAGAGGGTAAGCATATGCTGAAGGGGAAACAGCTGGCCTGGCAGACACTCATTTGCAGTGGTTTGTGAGTGACACTACTCATTCTGCAGTTAACAGCAGATAGGTTACCTGTCAATGGAATCATGGCAAGTCTGGAACCAGGGACAAATTATTTCCGTGGACTAATGCTGAGGTTGGAACTTGGGCAGATGGGAGGAATGGTAAGTAAATACAAGTACAGTAGAGAGACAGAGATCTCCAAGTGGAAAAAAAAAAACCAAAAACCCAAACCCAACACAAACCAGGCTTTGAAGACTAGAAACCTGCCTTCAAAACCACTCTGGCGTCTAATTTTTAACAGATGTCACAATAAACCTGACACGGCATTAATACGGAAAAGAAGTTACGTGGTGGTGTTTGCAGAGCCCAGCTGACGTGGAGGGGTTTAGACAGCGTGATCGCCGTGAAGACTGGCAAGAGGAGGGAATGCAGGGGCACCAGCCTCGGGATGAACTTTTCCGAGCACAGAAGAGTTACTACTGTTGGACTGCAAAGCTAAAAGCCAGGTGCTTAGTAAAGCCACCAGCCGACCGAGTTTCATCTGCAGTTGCTTGAGCCCTGACGCAGGGGAACACGGCCTTGAGCTAAATCCAAGAGCTTGAAAAATGCCATGCCAGGAAGCGGCCCGTTCCCTGCAGGACACTTCCCTAAACTTCCTGCTAATGTTACTACTCGCACCAGAGGGCCTGCTCTACCTTCTGGTCTTAAAGATCACGCCTGTCTCAGCTACCTGCCAGAAGCTCAGTTTTGACACACATTTCATCAGAAACGTGTGTCAAAATGGGAAATGCTGCAAGCTGTGTTGTTCTGGGTCGGCCCCTGGAGAAGCTGGAAGTGGGCAGCTGTGCCCCACCTTTGTGCTCCGTGGGGTCAGAGGCAGCAGAAATCCCCTGAGATACACACCCACGCCTAGCAGTCAGCCGACAGCAAGATCTCGGGTCACGCGTGACCGAGCTGGGTGTCCCACTGCGGGTTACTATGCCCATTTTCAGGCACTGTGCTATTACTTTCTCCGATTTCCTTTCTGGGGATGGAGCAATAGGAAGAACACACTGCGAAGGAGTTTCACCTGCAAAAACCCTGAATCGCGTTCGTTAACATGCAGGTTTCCCACAACTGTAGGGTGAGGCAAATTCAGACTTGGGTGTAATGGCGACAGAAGTATTTTTAAGGTACAGGAAATGAATACAAACACATTCACTGCATTTGCTACTGCTGCTGTAACGCAAATTAAGTCCAGGTCTAGTGCAAGCTTTAAAATACACATTTCTTAAGACATTCAATCTACTTACTTTGGCATCCGTTTTAAGAATGCTTGAAAGATTTAAAAAAAAGAGTCATCTTATTAAAACATGGTATTCAAGAGGAGGATTAAACAGCACGTCAGGTATGGAAGTAGCTACGTCTAAGCCACAGTGAGAGAGATTTCAACCCCTTCGAAAATGTTGCTTCAGTAAATAACACTGTTAATAACCAACATTAACAATTTGAGAAGGAGAAAGGTTAACAATTATCAAGCAAAACAAAAAAGCCGTGTGGCACCGTCTGAACCGCCCCTTTTCTTTGAATAAACCTCCTCAATTTCCAGTGTCTGCCCAAGTGTTTGCTGCTCTTCCACGTGTATTCCGTTTTCTATACCTCTGCACTTTTGAGTGAAACGGTATTGCCCAGGTAGTGACAGCCCCAGGTACTGCCCGGGTAGTTTCCCCTGGCAAAGTGGGTTCTCTGACCTACCTTAAGTCAGGTGAGTTTGCACAAGTTAATTATTTAATCACCAGATGGCTCTGCCTTACGATTTTCTGCAAGGAAAAATTTCAGCAGCCAGAGATAGCATTAAAAACGTAAGCCACTGCAGCCCCTTGCAAACTTCTGCCCACAGTTTTAGTGAATACAGTTAATTATTGGAGTAAATTCTATCTGGGGTTAAATCAATAAATAAACCAACCCAGATTTAAACAACTGACGTGTACAGCAACAGGTTCAGAGCAGCATGCTGATGTGCGGCCGCTAACAAGCCAAGCGTTTGCCCAATACACATCAGTTCCTAATGGAGATGATGGATTATGCAGAGCTCACTGACATACGGATGCGGTGGGGGGGCGAGAGGGGGCAGTGGCCAAGCGGGCTCCTGTTGCCAAATGCCCCAGCCTGCAGAGCTGCGTAGGCATTTTGGGAGCTACCCGAGGAAGCTGTACGGCGATCAGTCGGAAGCGCTGCCCCAGCGCTGTTGGTTTGGCATCATGTTTTATCTTGATTTTAAACAGTTCTCAAAGGGTAACACTAAAACAAGGCTTCCCTATAAATTATTCAGAGGAACGCTTCAAGATAAGAGGGAGGTGAGTGTCAGTAAGCCTAAGCCTCTTACAGCTTTCCCCAGCTAAACCAATCTCTGGAAGTTGACAGCAAACTGAAATCCAGTGAGGATGACTGACAGGTATCCCACAGAGAAATTCCAGCATGGTTAACAAAAAGTCTGTTTCACAAACTCCTATAATCTAGGCACAGGGATTAATCATTAAAACGGCACAGTAATCTGGGTGCAGGAAGATTATTTTAAATCGGAGATCAAAGTTATCACAGGGAAAATGTTAGTCAGCCATTAATACGGAAAACAGGCACCAGCGCCACCCAGGACACAGTGAGGGATTTAAGGCTGCTCCCAGTTTCTGGAGCTGTGGAACCCCGAGTCACTATTGCTGACAGGCTAGCAAAACAATAAATGAACAGTAAATGAAGCAATCGGGAGGGTGATGGGCCGGGTAAGCGGGCAGAGAAAGGACCTTTATATTCAGACAAGCACCTCTGCAGTCTTCTGAAAAGAGTGGACAAGGTAGGTGGCCTATATCTCAGATAACTGGGCAGGTTTTTTTGCAGTTTTGTTAATTTTTTCTTGATGCCAGCCAAGAGTGTTACTTCAAACACCAGGTAATTCGCACTGGGGAACGCGCGACCTGCTCCCTCTGAAACCCGGTGCCTTTGTTGAATTACGCCGGTGCCACCTCACCAAGGCAGGTCAGAAGCAGGAAGTGCTCCCTGCAGAACGGGAGCGAACCCCTAGGAGCTGGAAAAGCTTG
>NW_010273191.1:82430-87146 GCF_000690775.1 Eurypyga helias | reverse complement strand
CCCAGCCGCTGCCAGTGGAGGGGGATGCACAGCGCGTGCAGATGGAAGTAGGACACGGCATCTGCCTTCTCGGAATGGAATTCAGAAGCAGATTGGGAAGACTGCTGACTCGGCTGCGAGATGAAAAATGCCATTCGTAACTGTCCAGGATAAATGCCATTCATGCTGGGAAGTTATTTAGGAATTCTCCGAGTGCGTCTAAAAGGAACAGTTTTGCAACTGGAACCCAGATAATTGCCTGTGAAGAATAATTAAATGAAGAACTAGGAAGCTAGAACTAGGGACTGGAAGAAAAAAAAAAAAAGGCGCCTGTGTTTTTATGCAGCAGGGGTCTGCAACATTTACTTGGTTTTATAACCTTAAGCCACGACTTAACAAGAGAACTTAAAATATATTACAGGGACAATCTTAATTTTGCAAATTATCTTGTAGATGCATCTCCATGTAGTAAAAGCAGGTGGCGCGTCAGCCATCCACACAAAGGAGCAGTTCTGTCCTACCAAGATGCTGATGAGCGTTCAGTCATCGCAGAACTCGACGAAGCGGTACAAAACTAGAAATTAAGAGCTTCTGTCGGATTACTGTAGCCAAAGATGCTGAAACAGTCATAGGCACACGGCATGAGACAGAGCACCAACGGTCCTCGGATAAGCTAATTCGTAAAGCGGGATATGGAATTGTTTGACAAGGTACAAACGCAGCATTCCCATATGTGGATAAACCATGGTGGATTTCTACACGGCCATACGCATAGATGGAAGTCAAGGGTATTGCTTGCATCAAAGCCTCACCATGTAAATCTCAAAATGTACTGCCTAAAAATTAAAAAAAAAAGTTTTAGAACGTTTTAAAGTGTTTGTGCAGTGGACTGAACTGTCCTGGGAGATGCAGAACTTCTCCTTTCTAGGCTACCGGTTAAACCATTTCCAGGCTTCAAAAACCAACCACGTCCACCGGCATGGCTGTTATGCAACGCTCACTAGGAGTGAAGAGTGTTGGTTAAGAGGTGTTCTGGGGATTATTTTATACAACGGTTCTCAAAAAAAGCAAGCTGGAAAACTGCAACTGGTTGTAAAACACAAGCGTGTGCCCACAAAAAGCTGCTATTCGATATTTGTGTCGTTGTAAGAACGATACCGACACACATGTAATTCACATACTACAGCCTGTAGTCCTAGATCAATGTTAGGTTGTCGGGCACAAAGCGCTGTCCTGCGCAGGCTCACTCTGCCCTGGGCGCTGCACACCTCCACTCCTCTCCCGAGCTCTCCAAGCACTGCACCAGGACAACCAACCAGCCCCCCCAGGGCATCCCCGTGATGCAATTAGTCTGAAGAACATCGCCCCGAGGACGACTTACGAAAGCCACTTCCAGGAAGCGCGCTCATTTTCCTGGGCAAGTCAGTCTCTGGCAGATGAGCTCCCCAGGCACACCCTGTGGTGTTGCAGGGGCATGCGGAGACACTGGTACAGCCCTCCGGGAGGCGGACACAGCCCTGGGCCGGGCCCGTCTCGGGGTCACGCTGCTGGCGCTGCCTGGAGCGACACTCGGTCTGCAGCAGTGCCTGGTGAAGTCCTGATTTACCGTCTGCATGCCTTCCAGTGAAACTTCCAGTTTCGCCAGTGAGGGAGAAAAGAGTGAATCATTTGGAATTCTGATTCTTGTGAGTTATGGATCTTTTCCAGCACGGATGCGGGAAGTTTTCCTGCACTTCCTCTAACCCAGCATAACCGCAGGGAATAGATGCTGGACGTGTGTCTTATCAGATACCCATCTTGGTACCTCCACAGAATAACAACTCTGAAGCATCTTGCTGAGTCTGCAGAACTTTCATGTTCACACTCCCAGGATTATTTTAACTAGACTGAAAAGTTAGGAAACCGTTACGGAAAAACTCCAGCTTCAGGCAAACTGAGGGAGGAGGCAAGACTTCTTGACACCACGGACACAGAGAGACCGAGTCTGCAGGCCAGGACAAATCCAGCATGTTTTAGAATTTACGTTGTTGCTCAGCACACTCTGGGATGTTCTAGTACGTCATTCATCTCCAAGGACATGCTACTCTGAGCTGGGGGAAAATGTGTGACCAAGACATCTTTAAGCAGAACCAAAACTGCCAGAAAAAGACCGATTTTACTACACCTAAATGCAACAGAGAACACCAGAAACTGTAAAGCAGGCACGTTCATCAACTCACTGCCTCTCTCCAGACGGTGGACTACTTTGTTCAGTTTATTTGCAGCCTGCCTCAAATGTCTTTAAAGAAATCTGAAATGGGAGAGAAAAGTTCAGTTAGAGAAAGTAAATGGGAAACCGCACATTTGCCGGTGCGTATGGAGAAACGCAGAGACATGAGACTCCTTGGGGCAACAGAGAGAGAAACGGGGAGGCAATTTGTGAAGGGAGATGCGCTCCTTCCTTTTCAGGAAGGGCAGGAATACTGGGTTCTTGAAAAACTTGTTTTCCAGAAAACAAGGTGACAAGTGGCTGTTCGCGCTGCATCCACTTTAATGTAACATTGTTGAAGCCAGTTACAAGGTTGTAGAGTGTCGTCCTCGGACAGGTTTTGAGGTTGAAACACGTGGGATGAGCAATAGATGAGTAAGGGAACTCAGAGTTTCCAGACAGCTTGAAGTAGACATTTACGATTAAAAAAAAAAAAAAAAAAGGAAGAGATTCAGTAATTCTCATAACAATAATGTTAGAAACTTCTATTTAAGCTTCAGGTTTTTGACTGGATTCACTCATTCATTATGCAGAAGGGCATCTAACACTCTGCCAGTCTCACACCCCCCTTCTGCTCCTCGCCAACACATTTTACCTTATATTCACAGCTGAGGGAGGCCTTTACAGCTATATTTATGTATGAAAATATCAACAGGCACTGAAGCAACATGAACAAACCCAAGTAGAGAGCTTCCTAGGAAAAGCATTTGCTTAGCCACGCCCCCCACCCAGGATAAATTTATACACCCTCACAGGCAGGTCCCAGAAAGATGCCAAATGCTGCTTTGCATCTGCTGGGATTTAAAAAAAAAAAAAAAAATAAATCAACGGGATAAAGTTGTAATTCTGGGTAAGAAAAGCAAACGCTTTGTTTCCCAAAGGGAGTAAAGCCCCCACCTGTAACATGAAGTCGAGCCCATACCTGGCCCATCTCACCCCTGCTCGGGCCCCCTTGGCACCTCCGGCACAGCCAATTCCTCTTACAGCTTCTTCCACTATTCATCCCTGCCTCCTCGGGAGCAAATTCCACAGGCTGACTTGAAGTAGGAGCAGTGTCCCTAAAGTTCATCGCCAAAGCCATTGCAATTACTGACAGTCTCTAAAATGCCACACACGAGCTCTCATGCTAAAGCAGACTTTGTGGGATTAAAGAAGTAATTTTAAAATAAATTCCAGATCTGTAGCACGATTACCAAGTTTTTTTAAATCCTTTGTGCTATTTATGCTGTCACTCCTTTTTTTTTTCTTTAATAGCAGACCACAAAAAGTTTCTGAACTTCTACAGCAACACTGCACAAGTTACTGCTGAAATGCCTTTTCCAGCCTAAATGATTCTATGATTCTATTCCCTGAAAGAAACCTGGTCTTTCTTTTGAGTCATGGAAACCCAAATCTTGCCTTTGCTAAGGCCTACTCCAATAAGGATTTACACATTTTGATCTGAGTCCATGTAATACTAACACACAGACCAACACGTTACAATGCTACTTTTTAAAGTTAGCCTACATCTATGATTTCTTATTTTAAGGAATAAGGTCATATTTTAAGACCATTAAATCTCACTTATCTTAAACAGGCAACTACTATCCATGCAAAACCTGGCAGACAAATGACGAATTTCTACAGATAGAACAGCTCTGCCCTCCTCCTGTACACCTCAGATAACACACTCTTCATAAAACGGAAGTTGTCATTACTTAAGTACATTTGCAATAAATTAAGACTAAAAAAGGAATAGCTGGCCTGGTCCAGAAAAACACACCTAATTCAGATCCAACACAAGTGTATTTTGTAAGTGGCATACATACTGACAGTGAAAGTATTTACCTGCTAATCACCCATATCCAGTCACGATTCAGTGAGCTCCAAGTGAGCCTATTAAAATCAAATAATCTTAAGTAGGCTGCTAAACCAGAGCAATTCTGCACTTTGCAGTATTTGCAGTTCCAGACTCTTGGTAACGGCATGTTGACAGCACGCCCCAAAATGGTCTTCCTTTTTCTTTCCCTTTTTATTTAAACGTCAGGAAAGCTAAACATGTACAGTACGTAGCGACATATCCAACGCCTTAATGCAGAAAATGCTGGTTTATACAGGGGTCCTCACAACTTACCTGTGGCTTGGCAGAAGAGGCGAAAGGGTCCCCGGACACTAACATGCTGTGCCTGGTCACTTAGGAAAGGTGGCAACAACATGACCTTTACAGGGTCTGTGCTAGACCAAACATCAGGCTGGGTACTGGTGGGTGAAGGAGGTGAATCACTTCCCACACAGGACAAAAAGGAGGTACCAGTAGGAGGGAAAGGTATAGGAGATGATGCTGTGTGACAGAAGAGGACAGAAAAGAGAAGAGGGTACTAAGGAAAAAAGTTTAAGAAATACATCACACCGAAGAAATAATGCAAAAAGGACACATGAATTTTAGAAGGGTAGTAAGAGGAAGTGTCCCTAGGCCCCCAGAGAAGAACGCTTCCCTCCTTCACCCACAT
>NW_010273191.1:71300-82399 GCF_000690775.1 Eurypyga helias | reverse complement strand
CCCTGGTCAACTACAGCCAAGAAGAGAACTTGCTTCTAATTAATCACAAGCTTTCAATTTTTCCCCCTGAAAGGAAACCAATAAGGAACATTGGTACTTGCAATATGGAAAGCAGCGTCACTGTGTCAAGTTTCATAAAAGCCAAGATATAATACAATTTATTTTAATATTTATTCTGTTATATGTACATAATTAAAAATAGAAAAATAAAACCAAACTGAATCTTATAAAATATAAACTGTTTACACTAAGACAGTCTAAGTTATGTTCGCATGAAAAGTTCAACATAGGAAAGCAGCCCAGGCATACTGTTATTTACGGTTAAAATGTATTCTACTTCTAGCAATATTTACAGAAAGATGCAGTGAGAGGAACAATGCTCCAGGACTGTACCGCACAAAATGCTTTTACAGACAAACAGGCCGCTGTGAACCAGGCTGAGAACAAATGCACACTTTCACGTCTGCGGGCATGATTCACGTGAACAGTTCAAAAGACAGATTGGTTGAGCAGCTCCAGTTTCAGTCTCCAGTTGCATAGGAGATTGGAAGGTGTCATCCAGAAAGGGTGACGCTGCAAAGATTTGTCACAAAGAGAAGCTTGAGTTATGTCTGAATCTGGGAAAAAAGGAAAAAGTATCGGCAGCGTTTTCTCATCAGGCTGTATCCCAACAGTCCGTTCCAGTGAGTCACTAGCTGAATTACTGTAGTTAGTTCTTCTCAATTCCTGTTTCACTTCCACAGTGCAAAAAAACCTCTCTCCGTGTCACTGCTAACTGACAGCTGCTTGCCTGTACTGTTTCATTAAAAAAAAAAAGACCAAACAACCCACAAAAAAAAAAAATCCAGTTCTGTATAGAAAATAGAAGTGACTATGCCCAGCTTGCTGGTTAAAGGGGGGGGAGGTGGGTATGGGGACGGGAGGAAAAGCATTCCTAAATCTATTATTTCCTCCCTCATCACCAGTTACTCCATGTTTTGTACTGATATTGTTTTTACCTATATTTCTAGAAAGCAGCAAAGAAAAAAGCCTTTAAACAAGATTATCCCTGAGAGTCTTACACAAATCAAGCTGATGCTATCCCCATTATTCCTTAAAATCTAAGATACTTAAAAAAAGGCAGGTAAAAAAATTAACTTCAACCAACTACAGAGACCTAGTGTGCCTAAACACAAAGCATAAAACTAAAAATAATCCCTAAAAGCAAAGAAAAAAATGTCCCAATCTGGACAAAAGTCTATAATTTACCAATCTGATAAACTAAACTTAATTTCCAATTTGGAATTAAAATGAAACTAGGTCTTTTTTTAATGGTAGCTAAAAAATGTGTAGACTGAAGTACTTCTTAAAGCCAACTGAATTAGAAAGTTACTTTCATGCTATAGAAGAACAGGGCCGAAGAATGAGCAAGTAACTGTTCACCAGCGCAAAGCACTCGGTGGGGGAAAATTTGGGAACAAACAAATGGTGATCTGAAACTGGCCATTTAAGGAAAATAAAAACCGAAACAAAAAACAAACCCACAAAAAGCCAGACAGTACAACACAAGATGCTACGGTCTGCAGACAAGAACACCACTTCGCTAATCTGGCGAGATCTGAACTCAAATTGGCTTGCTGTACAGCTTAAGCGTGCTCAGCTGTCACACCCACGCTCCCCGTGCTCAAACAGCTGTAGCACCACAGCTGACTTCCACCGCTCACACGGGCGACCGGGTCCTTCAGTCCCCCTCCGCATCCGAGTCGGCGAACTTGAGCTCGCACTTCACATCGAAGGGCTTGTCCTTGGCCTCCCGGGAGGCCTGCGAATCCCCAGGCTGCAGCTGGCCATTCCCACAGTCGGGCTCAGTCTCGTAGCCGGTGTCGTGCGCCGGCTTCGGCTGCTCCCCGCTCTGGTGGCTGACACTGCCTTGCTCCACCAGCGTCTCCTTCACGCTTTGCTCGCAATCAGAGAAATCTGACTTGGTTTTCTTCTTGCCAAGCAGCATGACAGAGCGAAATTTCAAGCACTGCCCTGGCAAGTACCCTTTGTAACAGTTGTAGGAGAGGAGGCACAAGAAGAGAATGAAAAAGAAGAGGAAGAGGAACATCAACAGGAAGTTATCGTTGGACTTGAGGAACATTGTCTTTTCGGGGACCGCGTCAGGAATTGAATTGAAGAGCTCTGTGTTGGAGGCTGCACTTGTTAGGACAGGGCCAATGGGCTTTGTTACTATCCTTGCTGTCGTTACTGGTACCATCTGAGTGGTCGGGGTGTGAGTGGTAGACCCCTCGGTTGACAGAGCTGACACTTTTGGCACATGGCTATTACCTTCGGTTGGCGCAGCTGCCGCGGTGGGGCCCACCGTGGTATGCTGGATCTTTCTCAGTTCCAAAACATGCTTAGCCAGCACTTGAGAAAACTTCTTATTCTTCACTTTTTCTTCTGACAAACACTGGTAAACACCACTGTCTCCTTCCGATAAATTGAAGATGAGCAGTGCCTTTTCCAGCAGACGGTACTTGGGGCTCTCCACTCGCAGCACATCGTCTTTGAACTTCCAAACTACCTGTGCCAGATTGGACTTTTGAGAACACTTGAGCTCTGCTGTGCTCCCGTGCTTGAATGTATGCTGTAGGGAATTCTCTCTTACTTTATCTGGAACATCAAAATAAACGTGCAGAGTATCAGCAGTGATCCCCGTTTGCCCTAATCCATACAGTTTCACGAGACGGTGCTATAGCCTCAACGGAAACGTAAAGATCACGGCATTCAGATTACCTCACGAGACCAAGATGACAGCATGCAAGAATCTCTGTGAAATACTGAGCTACAGACGCGTGCGAGACATCAAGACAGACTACGGGACAGGACACCTCAAACGCTAAGGCTGCCTCCACTTCTAGACAAAGGTGAGACCTTGTTGATCCGCAACTGAGTGTGCATCTGAGACGAGTCATTGCTTGAGACAAGATGCTGAACTTGGTATCGCTTTATAAGCAATTAGTGCATTTTAGGTAAATCAGCAGCTACAAAACATCCAAGAAGAAATTAAGTGCTGTTACTCAACCTGAACTCTCTTCTAAAAAAGATACCGGTACTTAGGGCACACCCACAATGCAGCAACATCGGTTAACAAAAAGCCATAACAAGCAGAACTCTCATGGCGGTCCATGCTTTGCTTGGATCAGAAATAAAAAAGGCGGGAGTCAAACTCTTAAGAGCTTTGTTTGCTGCAGTACAGATCTCCTGTAACACTACTCTTCAAGATCTCCTTCATCTGGTGGCAGCAGCACACAATGTAAGGAAAGGACCTGTGGTTACTTGCCTTAGAGCACTACAGAGGGCACTCTGGCTGCTCTGTCTGGTGTCTGAGTCCCCCTCCCCTCTCACCATAAAGCCAGCTTTTTTCAGGATCATTTCATCTGACCCAGCAGCAATAACCAAGCACTTATCAAGGCTCACAGCAGAATGTCAAACTCTGTGTCACAGACAGAGGCCTCTGCACTAGAATTGCTTGTGGCAAGTATTGCCTTCATTCACAAGTCGCTGTTGAGGTGCCCCCGTTCATTTCAGAGGTTTGTGCACTGCACACTGAAATGTATACAAATAGAGACACTTTAAGACCAACATGCAGGCTGTACAGATGCTCAAATATTCAAAAGCAGAATGTCATACCTATTAAAACATAAATGAACATCCAGATAATCACAAAAACCAAGCCGAACTAAACACAACTCTTCCACTACTCCACCAAGACATGTGGAACAGCTCTTCAGAAGACTAACTCACCAGAACAAGACGACGCATCTCCACCTATGTTCTGAATCCAGTTCCTGTAAAAGGAAGTCCAAACATTACAACTTCAACCTTGTTTCCTACAGCTTGCCCATCCTCTCGTCCTAATAAGATTCATCTCATGTAAGCAGCACAAGCAGATGGATAGAAAAAAAAGCCTGCATTTGAAAACATTCAGATAAAATAATGCCAGTTACAGACAAGGGGCAAGAGGGATGCGATACGGATTCTAACTGTAGCATAATCACAGGCTACCATTACCTTTCCATTTCACCTTCTTTAAAAATATCAATGCAGGAAGCTTCAAGGGGTTTCCAAGCACAGTAAGGATCCCTTGCTAAAACACAGTCAACACAGGTGGTGTACTTGTCACAGAATGCCAACGGGGACTGAACCACACCAGAATTTGAACCAGCATACAGGTATCTTCTGCCCTAAAAAAAACAAAGCAAAAAAAAACCCAGCCAATCACTTTCTCAAAGCCAAACAATCCAGTTAATGAAACAATTTAGGAACTATTCAGAGTTGCACACGCACAGCCACATCTGTAAGAGCTGGAGCATGAGGGTAATAGGCGTTTTGATTATCTTTTATTTCTAGAAAGGAAAGGAAACTTACCTTGAAAATACTCAGCAGAGCTGGAAGTGCAAAACCATAGTAACAAAACCCTGAAATAGATACCATTTATGGGAATGGAAAAGTAATCTTGTCCAACCGCGGCTTTGTCACAGTTTTTCCACAGATACGAACGCACCAACAATCCTCACACGAGGCAAGGCCAGCCTGTGCTGACGAGAAGGCTGCAGCAAGGCTCGCATGCATGTAGGACCCGCTCCCGCTCCCACTGACCCGGAGCAGCCCTGCTGCCTTCAGCTCTTCTACCAGTCAGGTCTCCGCAGCCATGTCCGTATCAGCCTTGCAAGAGTCAAACGCAGCTGCCTACTTGCATACTGTCCTGTGTTCCCCTTGAGCAGCAAAGGAAAAAGCCCTAGCATGACACTTAGGAAAAGGGGGATACAAACAGAACGGCTGCTCTGTTTGGGATCCCAAACAAGCCTCACACTGAGGATGGCAGGAAAAGCCCACACTCATCCCGAATCTCCTTCTCACAGAAGGCGAGCATCTGCTTTATTCCACTCATCTGCTTCAAAGCTCAGGGAAACCGATGGCTAAAGGTATGCTGTGAATTTATATATTATTATTCAAAGCCTCAAGAAAGGGGCCTGTGCTGCAACCCACAAGGACCAGTGACTGGCTCACTGGTCCTTTTGAGAGGCTGTGCATACAAAGCCAAACTCCACCTTGGCAGTGGGTTGGCTTCATCCTGAGCAGAATACCGAGTGGATTTACCAGCACCCTACCACTGCTGTCATGGCAAATGAGTCCAATACAAGCACAGCATGGCTTTTCCTGTACTGGAGCTGTATAGGTCTCAGTATGTAGAAATGTATTCAGGGTCATGTCTGCAGTGAGACTGCTTGATGATGGCAGGATGAATATGGCCAAAGTGATGGACAGACATCCAAGAAAGATTTCTAGCAGAAACATCCTTCAAAAACCTTATACTTGTGGTGCGGACTTTTGGTTTTGACCTATGAAACAGTCTCAAGAAACCAAACAGGGCATCTTAGGGCTGAATTTAGATTTAGGGGCTCATGGTCACTCTTTCTTTAAGGATGTAAGGAGGTTTTGCCATGAGGATTCTTTAATGCCATGATCATGAGGAAGTCTGTCTTAAAATTAAGCTAATGAGCGATGGATTCTGACTAACAGCAGTCTCTAGAGGAAGCTACAAGACCAAGCATAATCAGTTTGGGTCCATCTGACATATGAAATGTGCAGCTGGCTTTCGAGGAAACGACACTGGAAGGTTAAAGACAAAACTGAATGAAAAAAGAATCTGCTGGCACTGCTGGACAATGGACTTTGAAAGAGAATCAAAGTTCAGAGACACACATTTAAATGCTGTCTTTCATCCTGAAACTTAACTTAGGTTAGTGTTGAACTATGCTGGAGTGCACAGAGAAGGAAGTCTGCAGTGTCAGAGATGTATGATTTTCTAGGAGAAGCTTCCCATTCTGCCAGAGAGCAGCCCCAAGGCACTGAACACTGCCCCTTCTCTAGCGCTCTGCTAGCTAACATCCAAGGAACTGGGCAGCAACACTGCTCATGGGTTGCAGTGTCTCCGTAGGGTTCCCAGCCAGTACAGCTGTGAGGGCAGAGAATATGCAGCAAGCTGAGCAGACCATTTAAAAAAAAAAAAGAAATACAGACACATCTTTCAGTCAAGCAGGAGTTATGGGGATCTACTGTAGGCTCACCTGACCCTGCCCAACCCCCTCCAAGCAAGGTGAAGGCATATGGGAAGGGCCTGGAGACCACTGCAATCTTGTGTTCAGGACACTGACTCCAGGGAGGTCTGAAGCCCACCATCAGGGTAACAACTATTACTATGCCATTACTATGGCATGCCACTGTGCATTATCACAGTACCAGCTCTATGAAGGGCTTCAGTAGCAACTGACTGAGTGCTCCTGTGATGCTCAAGGAGGCAGAACTTGTGTTTTCATGCTGGGAACAGAAAAAGTCCCTGCTTAGGTGGTACTGTGACCATACAGCTTCCATGACTGACACCTGACCTAACCTCCAACTCCTTACTGCAGAAAAGGACCACTGCTTTTACTGGGCAGCACTGCTTCAGTTTTGGGTGTTAGTTTTAGGTGTCAAAAGTTATTCCAGCAACATGGAAGTTTTCCCTTGCAGAAGATACAAGATGTTACTCTCCACAGTGCCATGCAGGAAGCAATGTTTTATTTCAATCCTAAGCTCTGAGAGAAGCTTCTCTGTAAAAAGACAGCACGTTCCCTGTACATTCCCTATGCCATTTCTCACACTGTCTGCTTTCAGGATATTCTTGAGGAACTGAGAACGTGGCTCCTGGGTTCAGAGCATGCAAAATCAGTACCATCATTTCTACATTAGCCTTAGCTACCAAGCGTGCGCTGAAACTGATACATCATGCATCTTTGGTATCAGGCTGTATGCCTATCCCTTTCCTTCCACTTCCCAGAAACAGGGGAATTACAATTAAGCCAGTGCATGCATGATCCCACAATTTACCCATAACTAGAAGCATGGGCATTAGCATATTTATTAGAAGAGTAACACAAGATAATGATTGTTAACAGGGCAAGTGCTGAAACCTCCTGTCAAAGCGAGGCTTTTTGAAGCTTTCACTGCAGATAGAGCAGAATAAACCAGCAAAAATATATCTATTTTTTTAATATATATACACACATAATGTATATATAAACACTTGTGTGTATATATATATTTACACACACACATATATATGTAGTCAGTGTGATGCATCATGCAAAAATAATACAAACATCTTTACTGACATCTATGAGCACGGACATTTCTAATTACTGGTTTTCTTTTGTCTACCTCCGTGCCCTTCGTATAAATACTCTGCCCTCAAGACTTCTATTATAAGCATGAAAGAACAAACAAGTGTGCAGGATGAGCTTGAAAGAGTTATGGCATACAGCTCTCTTCCACTGAGTTTACCAAGTTGGCATGCAAACTTTTGTTAAACATCACACAAAAATAAAAGCTGTTTCTAAGATATTTTGGCAGTATTCCTAAATCCCTAGCTGCAGGGCATTTATCGATCACCAGCTAGCTACTGAATGCCAGTATTACTATGAGACATCTCAAGAGAGTCATTCTTTCCTTAAGAAGCCCAAAAGTTTCACCAGTTGAGGAGTCTGATGCTACAAGC
Source organism: Eurypyga helias (assembly GCF_000690775.1). Lineage (NCBI taxonomy): Eukaryota > Metazoa > Chordata > Aves > Eurypygiformes > Eurypygidae > Eurypyga > Eurypyga helias. The sequence continues at coordinate 74,835 of NW_010273191.1, read as the reverse complement.
CATTGCTTAGGGCAGTACTTTTACAGACATTCATGGACCTGCATGTCTGAGTAACAAGGGCCAGAAGCCTAACTAGTGTACTAAGTGCACACAGCAATTACCCTCCCACTGTCACAAAGCCACCCCAGGAATAAACCTAGCGACTGATGAATAGCGCAGAACCACTGCTGGGTTGGAGCCTGCGGCAAGGCTTGTGTCCCCCGGCGGGAGCTGCAGCTGGTGCTCTGCTGGGCAGACAGCACCTCACCAGCAGTCCTCACCCCCAGCCACACCAACGTGGCTGCTGTCACGGTACATCTACCATACACACGAGCCTGAGAGATTTGGGACCTCAGAAACCAGTTACTGACACAATTGTGAGTCTCTGCTAGACCAGACTGTCCCTTCTTAGGCCTATGTCCTCAGAAAGACTTCTCACTCCTCCGCTAAACCCTGTGGCTTTTCCTCACGGATTTGCAGTGGCCGCAAGGTGTCAGGATTTTTACATTGCTCCTAACCTGAAAACTGGTAACTAACTCGCATAGTTACAGCTTTCAGCTTCCGCACATGGAATCCAACTGAAGACCTGCATACCTGTGCCTCCCCGCCCACGTCCCTACCCACATCTACCGACCTTCGGAAATTTGCCACCTACCAAACACACTGAAAGGCAGCCAGCAACAGGGGAAATCACTGCAGCTTGAGGGGTTACAGATGCAGCCTTTGGCCCTGCGGGCAGCGACAGCTTTCTTCCATCACAACAAAGGTACAGGGTGATACTAACAAGTTTTGTGGAAGAGCAAAGTGAGATGAGTGCTGTGATGCTTACAGCGCTTACCTTTTTGGATGAAAGCAAGAGAGTTTGCACTGGCTCAAAGTTTGGAAAAAGCTGTGTTTCTTCGATAATATGCATTCCATTTTCATAGCTGATAGCTTTGTGCAGGGCTCCTCGATCTGAAACAAAGAGATTTAAGTGAGATTTAAAATAAAAAGGTAGCATTTGTGCAATTCTTTTTTTCTGTAACTTGTCTCAGTAATGTGCTCGCTGTTCAGCTGAAGACTTCACACAATTTCTGTGCCAATGGCAACCATTAAACCTGCCACCACAAGGAGCTTTGAGCAAGAAATAACATTTTGTGAAAAAGAATGAGTACTTAGAGATTCTCTTATGTGTGCCTTTGCTACACTGATTGCAGTTTTCCAGTTCTCTTCCTGCAATACTTTTTCAAAGCACGTAGGACTCTCCACTTCCTCACCATGGCCCCTTACTTTTTAAGGAAAACACCAGCTGACATACTTCAGCCTAAGGAATCAATGCACCATTAAACAAGTCAAACGCACCTGTGCTGATGAACATCACATCATATATCGTGCCATTGAGCGCTCTGACTCTGTCTACTACAACCTGGGTGTACTTCACATCCCGTTTCACTAGTCGCGGTCTGTCCCCCATCGGCGTCACCGAGTCATCCATAAGAGGATGATCTTTAACGAACTGCAATGTTTTGTCTGGTAAATTCAGAGAACTCATGTAGCTTGATGATCTGGCTTCATTGTTTATACACTGGTGGTGGAGGTGAGAGAAACAAACCAAAAAGCAACAACAAAATTGTATCATTTACTTGCAAAACAATCAAGGCAATTAGCAGCAGCTACATGCATTTTCCTCTTTGCATTATTTTGATCAGTAAGCACACCTTTACATTATACCCATTCTACTGAGGGAGATCCTCAGGTCTTGTAGCACTTTGGCTTCTGCGACGTACTAATCCCTGAGCTTTGGACCACATTTTTGTTTGGGCACAAAATACATTTTACAAAAATATTCTGCCTGGACTCTCACACTTCTCAACTACTTTTAACTGTCACCTCATTCTGCAGTAGCAACAAGATGCCTGCAGGGAGCATGAGAAAGTACATAAAGTGTGAAAGAGACCCAGCACTGTGCACTTTTTAGGTCGCAGAGCAATGCACTGCATTAGATAAGCCTGCTCAACCTACTGAGACAATGCAACGATTGCTATACCCCAGTTCATCTGAACTGAGAAGCATTTGATGTTGCCTAACGTATACTGACATCTGTTTCACCACTAGAAAATCAGTAACAGCATAGTGAAAATACAAACCCAGCAAATAACTCCATTGTAAATTTAATAAACCCACTGATTCCCAGACACAAAGGTCAGAATAAATCACTTGAGTGTTCTCCAAAGTCTTTACAACAAAAAGTATCCTGATCAGGGCTAACTAAAATTAATCTTTACTAGGTTATCAAAGATTTTCTAGGGTTTTTTTACTCGGGAACATTAAAAGACAACTAGTTATCAGATCCAAGACTGCAGAAGCTTACCGCACCAGGTCGAGGATTAGGAATTTCCCCATTGTATCGTACCCACTTTGTATGAGACTGTTCTACTGTAGCGCTCTGCATATATTTTCCTTTTGAGAAAACCTCTTCTACAGTAGACAGATTGTATGCACACACTGCTGACAGCCCCACGTTATTCCTAGAAGATGAGGAAGAAAAAAAATAATCATAGGAGTGATTATTACTTGTTGTAGTAACCCACTGAGATCAGAAGTATTTATCTAGGTAAAGGCTATAGCACACTTACAGTTGTGGGGTGAAGACTCCATATATCACTGGTTCCTTCAAAGTTGGAGACTTAAGAATAAAAACATCATTGATAATATTGAAAATTAAATTCTTATCAGGGATGGTACAAATCAATCTGGCCTTGAGAAAGGAAGTCCATTTTTTCTGCAAGGTCCTTAATCCTCCTTGGTCCCTCTTTTGATATTAAAACAAATAAAGAGGTGTTTGTGAGAAAAATTAGCACAAGTTTGCATTTAAGACCCACAGATACACAGCATTAAATTACCAGGACCTGTTATTTTCTAACATTTCATCTGTAGCAACGTCAAAAAATGTTAACACATTCACAAAGAAGAAAGTAAGGAAACCACAGGAAAATTGGTTGATTTAATAAAGATAATGCAGAATGGTTTCTATAAACACACAAAGATGAAATGAGACTTGTGGAAGAACTATACTTGAGCAACACTTGAAAAACTAAGATGAGCAATGTACCCTTAGATACAACCTCATTATTACAACAAGATAAATAAGCATGAAAGTATTATACTATCTTTAAGAGAAGTAACATCGTGTTTGTTCGGACATCTACACTGTGATTTAAATGCTAATGTTGCAATACGCACTTGAACTTGCCTGACCTTGATAATTTCATTAGAAGAAATGCAGCAATGGCTTAATCCTGCAAACAGGTACCACCCTTAAGAATTTTCAGTACCAAGGCTTCAAGTAAAGATGTATTGACTAGAAACGTTTCAAAATATTCGCTACTCAAGCTGTAGCTCTGTTACTTCTCTTCAAAAAGCACTCATATTTGAATGCTATTAGTATTTCCCAATCATTATCCAATGCTCTTACGCAAAGCATTAAAGGAAATCTGCAAAATTTATGAAAAAGATGAAGTATAAATGCTTATAGATTTGCAACCTGCCATTGATTCCCGTTCCAAACAAACAGCAG
>NW_010273191.1:62470-71275 GCF_000690775.1 Eurypyga helias | reverse complement strand
CCCCTTTTAAAGCATGCACAATCTGTCGGTGGGCAGAGGGCCATAATAACAAGCCCCATGTAAACCTGCCTCCAGCTGCTTGTTTAATGGAAATCTCAAGGGCACTAACTTGTTATTGATGTTTTGACTTCCATGTTTAAATATAAAACAGTAAAGTCAAAATAAAGCATTTCAACCTCAACAAAATGAAACGGCTAGATAAATTTCCTGTTGGAAAAAAAAATCCTGAGGAAATTGATACATTCCACTGAAAAGGTTTTTGTTAAATCCACATTTTCTCCTGGAAAAAAAAACCCTTCTTTCATCAGCAAGATTTTTAACCAACACTCCTTAGTACATACTTGGATCAGCGTAATGCGCCGAGTTTTAAACACAGCAAGCGTGACAGAATCAGACTGCTGGTGACCGTTTTCCTTCAGGCTCTGGCAGCTCTAACAGCTACATGGAAGTCCCATCTGCTACACCACAGTCAAGAGCTATTCTGCTGTGGACACAGCTACACTTCTGTTTGTACACAGCTACTTGAAAGTAACCTGACAGACATCCTATCCACTCGGCTCCAACCAAGTCAGTCCTTCCCAGGGAGCTGTACTTAAACTTAGGGTTGTTTAAAAAAAAAAAAGGAGCATCAGGGGAGACACTTTTTCTACTGCTGGGTTTTGTGGTGGTTGGGTTTTTTCCTCCAGAGTGGGCAGAAACCTAAGGTGCACTGAAATTTCACCATTTTGAAACATTAAATTCCCAAAGCAACAACTAAGCTTTCTCAGTTCTGAAGAATTAGCTGAAATTGCTGATTTGCTACAATTCACCGAGTTCAATCACTTCCACTTAACTTGCAGGAAGTCCACAACAATAGCTGCTGTTAAACACACACAAATTTTTGTTGAATTAGTAAATTGACCTATGTCCCACCTTGCACACTCTAGCTATTCTTGGAATCATCAGCTTTCCAACAAATTCATACTCCACAGACACCTCGGTAAAAAAGAAGTATATCTTGTCATCTTCTCCATCTGTGCTGTTCTGATCGGCTCTTATCACATCAGCAAAAACAAAATTGGGCTCTACAGAAAGAGAAAAATGTTATATGTGAGACTACTGACTCAATTCCCTCAAAGCCCCTCTATGAGTCCTCTCTCACGCAAACCTCACACTGCATCTACCTGCTCTCCAGTCACTGACCTGCCCACGCGGTTTGTTTTTCACAATACAAATAGCATTTCTTAAAAAAAAAATAGAGGAAAAAATCCAAATTTGAAACCCCATGTGATAGGACTAAGATATCTGAGAGATCTCTATGGTCGGATACCTTGTTACTTCAGCCCACACACAAGTGTGCTTGTCTAACAGGCCTGGAGAGGTACCCTTCCTTCTCCTCCGTTTCAGCTTTCAGCCAAAACACTAAAAAATGACAGTATGGTTACAACATGTATTATATAACCCAGTATCCTGTACCTTTTGGACATCACGCGTGTTTTGGAACATGCTAACTTCATGACTTCAGTCCTTTCTGGCAGAAAGCCAGAAACCTCTAAGCATTTATAAAAGGGGGTGTTGAAATTTGGAAATTAAGTCATCAGGAACCATGATCAGCTCAATTTGAAAACTCGTAACAGACCAAAACCTCTCTCTTCCTTCCTATATCATAACTATGCTGCATTTCTGCAAGGATGAACAAGCAGACATAAACCAAACTGTAGCCCTTTAACATCAAATTGAAGCCTGTCTGTTTTGACACTTTTTTCATTATCAATGATGACAAAAACTGTGAAGTTTCAAGAGAAAATTACACATCAATGCATGCCAGTATAACAAAATACATTCTCTCTGAGATACTAGACAATTGCCCTTGATCCCACACGATCAAGCCTCCTGCCTGGCTCGTTCATGAGGGAGTTGCTGGGTTTGTTTAGTTTTCCCAGTCGTGCTATTGCTGAGAGGGTTCACTCGGAATCTGCTGCGACAGCTCTCGGGCTGCGATCACTCTCAGGCTCTCTCGGTCTGACTCCCACTACTCAAGACCTGGTTTTGCACTGGGCAGTGAGTAATGAAGAATTGTATAATATGTTTTATTTTCTATTATGTTAATTACTTAATAGTAGTATTTGTATATATTAATTTAGATTTAATTAGTAAATAGCTGTTATCTCAATTTTACGAGCTTCCTTATTTCTTTTTCCTCCGATTCTTCCCCTCCACTGGAGGAGGGGAGGGGGATTTGTGAGAGCGGCTTCGTGGTATTTTGCTAGCTGGAGTTAAAACACAGACACTTAAACTCTTTGTCTAAGTGTGGTGCTGAAGAAGAACAAGCAATTGGCTTGGGCCAGTTCTCATACCCACTTACCATTAAGCCAAGGTATCGCATACTCTGTTCTCAGAGGGCTCTGATGAGAGTGCCGTGAAATGATCGGTTCACTTCCCAAGAAATTGTAAGAAGTCCCGGAATAAAGCTCCTCATCTTTAACATAAAAAACAAATATTTTAGATTTTCTTACGCACTGGATACCAAAAAGGGTACATAAATATTTCAGGAGACTATGTAAAAGCTTAAACTTCCCACAAGAAAAGATAAACAAGTATTTCCTCTAAATTGCCCCAGACATGTCTTCTATGTTTACATTTCTGCTGACTGTTCTCATGGCTAACACTTCCACACTTGGGTTTATTATGGCTCTAACACAAGCAACTGTCAAAAGTCAGCACTGGTTTTGTGGTACTTTGACATTTAACATGTAAACCTACAGTTTATGTACAAACATGCAAACTTACTTGAGAAATGCATTAGAAGTTTTAGAAGTAATTATTTTACTCTTTTTCTATGCTACCATTATTCAAACTCAAGCTCTCAGCATTTAGGCAACAAGGCAGGAGAGCGTGTTCTGTTCTTTCTTGTTTCCTGTTCCATACTACTTTGATCTTCCCTTTTATGATCTCGTGACACCAGCCATGAACTCTGGTTTCACCAAATCAAGATTCAGTGGTGTCTAGACATGCAGTAACATACTTGCAATGAATATCTCACTTTCTGATCCTGTCTCATGGATGTGACTTCAGGACAGCTAAAGAATTCGACTTGTTAAATTTACTGAAATGACAGTAATTGATACTACAGAGGCAATCAAACTCCATTTAGACCACCTGGACTAAGTATATGTTCAACAGCTGAAAATATAGTTTAAAAATCAGTATTTTTAAAGTTGCTTTCCAAACAACTTAGAGTTTAAAATTCTCCTTTTAAGCAGCATGCTAAGTTTGATGACTTAAGTATTTTGATGTCTATCTAAATACACAGAAAAGATGTGAAAATACGAACACAATCTACCATTTTGATATCAAGAGACTGGAGAATGACAGTGGGAAAGATCAAACACATTTATACATAATAATGACGTATGCAAAGTCTGAACTTACCAACCATAACAGATGTGTAGCTTTGAGCAGGATCAAATGGACACCTGCCCTTACCATCTTCATTTTTACCTCCAAGTTCAAATGAAATTAAATTCTGCAAAAAATTCAAGTTGAAAACCACAAAACAATTGTTGGCACTTTTTTCCAGCCTCTTGACCCATGCAAAGGTAACTGAAAAATCGACACTAGATAATGGACTACATCATAAACTTCCAGCATCAAAGACATTTTTTCTAAGATTATGAAAGGCATGTGCATTTTCATAAAATCTTAAGAATCCAGTAGACAGAGAGGAAATGTGATCCTATGATTTGTAAGGACAGGAGCAGAAAAGAATAGAAAACAAAGTTAAATCCAGACCGACCTCAAGAAAAAGCACCCAAAAAAAGGTGCTTTTTTTCACACAGCAGGAAAGGCAGAGAAGTTAATTGATACATGGAAAGGGCTGGCAATTATTGAGTAAGCCTGCACAAAAATGGAGAGTTATAGAAATCAAGGTGGCTTTCTGAAGTGGATTTAGCAATTTTTGAGATACTAAATTTGTGAGATGGGGCATTATCCAACTAAATGTTAAAAAGCAACAGAGTACTTTGGCTGCTAATTTATAAATCCCTTAAAAACCAAGGGACCGAGGATCAGGATGATGATGGAGAACTGTAGCCACAGTACTGGGAAAAGTGATCAGTTACACTGTGTAATGAAGACATTGGAGGCTAAGGGCAGTGACTTCTGGCAGTGTTCCAGAGGTGATGGCAAGCAGACTTGCAGGCAGGGGAGACAAAAAAGAACAAACAATTACAAGATTTCTCAATTTCAGAATTGTTAAGAGCCACAGTAAGGAGAACGATATGAGAGTCAGCAGTGAGAAAAGGGAGTTCTGATTGTGTGCCAAGACTTCACTCTGAAGCACTCAGCCCTGTGAAGCTGTGGCATAGCCAGAAGCAGACAGGAATCTCAGAAATTTCAGGGAGATTCAGTAACAGATGGAAGTCAGAAAGAATACAATTTCAGTTGCATAATTATTTTTTTTTATGCTGATGGGCAATACACAAAAGAATTATGAAAGCTAAGAAAAAGTAAACCTGCAGTTAAACAAGCCGAATCAGTAACTCAGTAAGCAGTCTGGAAAAGGAAAAGGACAGTTTATTTCCCTACTCTGTCATTACCGTGGGGCAGCATAATATATACTCCAGACATCACAACTGGCACTGAAATTGCAACTGTCTTTGGGAATGGAGATTAACTCATTGTTTAAACGAGCAGCTTTTAAGTTACAGTTGTTACCGGGTCAAAACATATGTACATTCTTACCAGGTAATCACACGTAGGCTGAAACGCGTTAGTTCCACACACGTAAAGAAAAGTATCGTTCAGCTGTTGCAAGACACGCACATAATTACGACACTCCGTCTGTAACAGAGGATGAGAGAAGGACTGGTCTGATACACCACAGATCTGACATCCCAGGATAAACACAGAAAGCTGTGCTGTCAGCTCGTCTGCTGCCGCTACTTAGGCCGCATCATGCCAGCAAGGCTGCGCGATACAACTACCACAGGGACTAAGGCTGGGTGATAAAATCACCACAGGGACACCATCCCCGTGAGCTCTAGTCCTCCAGCAGCTGCCCTGGCACACCTATCAGGGCAGCATGACTAAGTACCATACGGTCAGCAGGGTATCAAGTTGTTCCATGAAAGCACAAGCTCCAAAAACGCTTCCAATCCATGAGAATGACTGCTTAAACCTGGAATAAGTTTTCAACTTTGTCATACCTTGTAAGCCTAGATGAAACAGTAAGTGATCATCAAGGTTGTTTCTTAAGAGAGAAACCTCTAATACCATTAAATTCGCTACAAAGCTTTGTCATTTATTATCTGCATGGTTTGGGGTTTTGTTTGGTTTTTTGAGTCCTTGGTATCAAATGCTCTTTCATTCATCCAAAGAAGCTTCTTAATTCCTTTGGCTCAGAAACACAACAAGGAGTTGGAATAGAGCCTTGAATAAAGGACATCATAAAGTTTCAGAATAATAACCAAGAGAAAAAAAAACCCAAACTTTAAACACCCACTTTGAGAGAGGGGGGAGGAAAAAACACACCAATATTCAATTACACCCCTTAATACTTGCTGGTACACAGCCAGATACCACCACTGTATGCAGTTCTATAAACTACTTAAGCAAGTGTAAGCACTGCCCTTACTATCCATTATTAGCCAAACGAGGTATTTCTGTGATTGTATGGTGGGCTTCAGTATGGTAGAACACTGGTGGGGGGGGGAAGCAAAACCAGTTTTCTGCCAAGTGAAGTCCTCGAACAGTCCTCAACGCTTTCTGCTGACACTAAAAAGCATTGTCGTGATAAGTGGGAGACAGGACTTGCCATTTTAATGTAAGAAACAGCAGTAGAGGCTTGATACCCTGACAATTCTGAAACTATGGCACTACGCAAAATGTCATGGCGACGACGATGTAAATATAACTAGTAAAAGTTTATGAGCAGGGTGAGGCAAAAATCACAGCTGGAGGTAAGCATGACTTGCTAAGCTAGGGTGGGAAAGTAACAGGAAGAGAAGTTTGGAGCTCTGGCTAAGTAACTATGTATAGGGTCTGACATCCCCCCTAGCTAACAGCAATAACCTCTGCAGAGGGCTGCCGGAGATGCACACACCCTCTGCTGAACTGTACACGCAGGCACACGAGAGATTCACGTGTCGTATTCATCGTTCCTGTGTGTGATTGCTACTACTGCTAACCCCAACTGAATCTGGAGAAGACAAATAAAACTCTGAGTGCATCCTGAAGAGGCACACAAGGAGGAAATGGCCCTTAAATACCCACCACGCCTTTTATTTGGATAATGTATTGATGGTTGTCAGGAAACACAGTAAGATGAGCCAAGGGGAGAGCCCACTCTCACCTTGAAAAGCCCCAGGAATGCTGGACGTCTGTCAGCCCTGGATATAGCACCTGAGGTTTTATAACGGTGTGAACCAAAGGCGATGCAGGTTCGGGGGGACCGATATCAAATCCCTGCAAGCATAGTGCTTTCTTTGCAGACTTTCACATTCAAACCTGTGCTTAAAAGCCTGACCATCAGCCTTGCCCAGCAAGCCCTCCCTTCACTGTGTCGCTAAACGAAGTGTCACTGCACAAGGGTAAAGGGACACCTGCATACAGCCAAATCCCTCAAGGAAACCCTCTCCACGAAAAGGCAAAATGAGAAATCCAGCCTGCATGCTGGCAGTCGTGAGGAGTCTGTTGTTCCCAGAACACCAAGGGATCCAGGGACTGAGCTGGCAGGAGACCAAGCAGCTCAGGTGCCAGGGAGCTGTCTGAGCACTCACATCATCAAGGTGCTGCCGCACAGCAGGACCACCACATTAAGGATATGTGGAGTTAGGGGAAAGACTGGTGGAACAGCACTGGCCTAATAAACCCTACGCCCTAAAGCAAAGCAAACAATATTGTCAGTCATTTTGTAAAACCACATGCTGGGGAGGAGTAACAACACACAACAGTTGCTATCAATTACCTCAGTGAAAGTAATACCAATTTATCATTTTAATGGAAAAATCTGTATCATTAAGGCAGAGTGTGTTCAGATTTTCAAACATTCAAATAATGTTCACCAGGAATAAATACTGAGCTAAGAATTAAACGAGTAAGACTAAGCATGCTGCAGTTTCTAAAGCTCAAGTTAATTAAGGCATTCAGGTGACTATTTGAAAACTTTAATTTCAAACAGTTGGAGCCTTTCTTTTAACATCATTCCTCTTGAAGAGAAATGTATAACATCCTTCTCAAAGTTCAATAAAAGTACATACCTGTTCTGATTTGCCCTTCACTGCACATTTAGTCCTTTTATCTTCAGTGACTTTCCAGTGTAACTAAGTAGGAAAAAAACAAGCAACAAGAAGGCACATTCAAAGCATTTTAAATCAATGCAAGGTCTAAAAATATTGCAATAACACCAAAAAAAGGCAATCCTAAGACTATCTGCAGCAAATGCAGGCCATTTTGCAAGTGGTTTTCAAAGGTTCAAAGCCATTCTTTCCTGGGGTGGTGATGCTTCCAAATTTGTGTGCCGGAAGCAAGGGAGGGGGCTAAACCACTGCTATTGTCTTTTGAGTTCATCATGGAAGTTTCCATTACCATACGCATTACGGAAATGCAACTGTAGCTGTTTTAAGTACTTCTCAATTTTAAGTACTTCTCAATTTCATTCACACCTGAATAAAAAAAAAAAAAGGCTTGGGGAGGGTGGGGTAGGTGGGTAGAAATCAAAGAAAACTTACTGGACCAATTTACACTATACAGAGAAGTACAATTTTGGCCATTACATGCATTCATAAACCAAGTGTTATATGCTGGTGAGATTGCCCACCGCCACCCAGCGAGCATTTTGTTCAGATTAAAAGTCATATGAGCATCTTCCAAAGCATCCTGGATGGGACTCCATGCCACGCCTCTAAGTGTCAGCCTGTGCTGCTGACAGCATGAGAAGCAGGAGCCTGGGAAGGACTGGAAGCAATACAACATTAGCAGACTTCCGCATGGTCTAATCTACCCTGAGAAGTCAGCGTCAGCACATCCAGAGCACTTCTCCGGGCAAGCTGGATCAGACCTGTCTGCACCACTGCTTGCTGTGCAAACACACCTAGAGACACAAAACAAGCTAAAAGCAATGGAACAGGACCCTCATTTCATCTGAAGCAGGTCTGCAGCCTGCTGCTCCTGAGCAAGCTCCAACTTTGCTTCTGTTTCCGATTACATTCTGGTTCAGATTAACAGGAAATGGGCCACTCCACAGAATAAAAACATGTGAGAGAACCACCACTACAGATGATACCCTAAGTCCCTCCATCCCAGCTTCCTGTCCTCAAGAAGAAAATACCTAAGGAGACCTCTAATCGCTTGTTTATCTCTAACTTCTCATTTCTTCCTTTCATCTGACAGCATGTTTTACTCTACAGCGTCTTCCAGAAATAACACCCGAGTAGCCCACACACAGTATTTTCTTTTTTGGGTACCCACTACCTAAAAGTGCAGTGCTACCGATATCAGAAAATGAATTCAAATTTGGAGTATGGTTTTTACATGGAAGATAAAAAGCATACCTCATGCTGCTTTTCAGCAATATTCACTGCATTTAATGCAAAGATCACTTCTCTGGCTCCTACATATAGGACATCTTTGTCTTCACTTAACAGCAAGGTTGAATAGTTTGATACTTCTGATTCATGAAAATGTATTAGCTGGACCTCTATTGAAATGAAACAAAAACAGCACCACATGAAGAAACATGACCACTTTGGGTCATTTTTCTAAGTAGTTGGATATCTGGAAAACAGTAAGGGTTAGTTCAGACAACCCATCTAACAGATGAGACCC
>NW_010273191.1:61447-62433 GCF_000690775.1 Eurypyga helias | reverse complement strand
AGCTCACATCAACATCCTCAGAATCACAGGACTCCGCCTTCTCGTTCCATTTCAAATGCCTACGCATTTCCTCTTGTAATGACCCCTGTAATTCATATCTTCCTTCATTTTTTCCTACCTGTTAACTTCCTTTTTTATAACCTTCCGTTTCACCCATTCACAGCCAGGTCCTTCCTCACCTTTATCCCTTCCATGCACCTACCTACTGTGGAAAATCAGATCAGGCACCATGTCCCTTACAAAAGCCCCAAACAAACCTAACAAAACCCCCTGCACCTTACAAGATGGTGCTTCAGCATATTACCCCAGCAGAAAGAAGACACAGGATCACAGAATGGTTTGGGTTGGAAGGGACCTTAAAGACCATCTAGTTCCAAACCCCCTGCCATGGGCAGGAACACCTTCCACTAGAAGCTAAAAAGCAACCATTTACAGCTGCTTTTGAAGTGGAGACCTGAGATGGAACACAGATGACAACGAAATAACATGAGAGAATGAAAAGGAAGATGAGAGAAAGAAGGAGGCATGGGAGAAAAGACAGCAGAATGAGGAAGCGTGCAGATTGGAACAGAATGGCTTGGGGAAAGATGACACAAAATGACTAATATACAAGAATAATTTTCAGCCTGTACAACCATAATGGAAAAATGAATGAAAGCTTGGGATACTGTATTTTTGCAAAAGAGTACCACAAGATTAATTAAGCGTGGTTTTTTAAGATACATGCAGAAAATAATGTATTCTTGCTCCCAATTCTAGCATTAGAAATTGCACATTTTCTACTATAATACTCCATAAGCATTCATTTTAAGGCAGATTCTCAAGCATACCATTTTAATGTCTTTTACTTGGCAGGAAAATTTTGCCCAAATGGATGAACTGGTTCATACAACTCCTCCACATGTTCATTCCTCCACTGAACTAAATTTCCCCCTCCTACTCAAAGTAGGCTTCCCATATTTAAATGCAACAATCTTTAGCTGACA
>NW_010273191.1:60963-61422 GCF_000690775.1 Eurypyga helias | reverse complement strand
AAATAAATTCCATTTATTTTGAGTAATTTGGATGTGGGTTTGCAGTGTATTACCATAACACCATTAAACAACAGCTTGCCAAATTTTAACTATTATAAAAGATAGGATCCTAAGCAGGAACTACAAGCCTTGTGTAGACTATTCTTTCTGAAAAGCTGCACCAGCAACTCATTAATTGCTATACCAATAAACAGGAAAAACACTTCCTACAGTCATCTCTCAAATCACTTTATTGTTACTATATTCTTAATCCTCATCCATCTTTTCCTACAAGTTGACTGCTCAGCATTTAACATTCTGATTTGTTACTTCTTCATACTGCCCATATACTTCTTTGCTTCTTTGGTTTTGTTTGGATACAGCACACATGGGTAAGTAATTGTTGCTAACTAACTAATAATAAAGGAGGACCCAAACACAAAACCTTGTAAAACCTAAAGCACCCAATGCCACATAGAG
>NW_010273191.1:43307-60942 GCF_000690775.1 Eurypyga helias | reverse complement strand
GGGGGGGGAAGGATATTCACAAGCAACAGCAGATAACTACTCTACAGTCCTTCCTCTAGAGCTCTCTTCAGGCCCAGGCTAAATTATTAAACCAAAAGCTAACGGATTCTCTGATCCCTGCTCCTCTTCTTTGTGCCGCATTTGCTGACTCAGGCTAATTGTACTGCGAAGTTATGAATATGTGCTGCATCTCCAAAGACAGGGTAAGTGGTGTTCTGTGAAAGGGATTGTTTCAACTCCAGGCACCGTATCATTCTGTCGGATGAGGGCCAAATGCTTATCTTTCCTTCACCTGGTGATTTATTTAGTGCATAGTGTCAAAACACATCTCAGTCTGAAAAAGCATATGAAAAAAGATTATTAGCTGGTGAGGTTCATTTTGTTAATATCTTCAGACTCAAAATATTTTTTTTTTTTTTAAAAACAAACATCTAACAGGTTTTTCTCTTGAAGCAAGCTTCAGCTGCAAGATCCTTCAGCTGAGAAAGCCAAATTTGAAATTTCTCCTTTACAAAGCTATGTTTTCAGAACTGCTTTAAGGATCTGAAATCAGTTAACCCAGTGCCTGAGTCACTTTTGAATATTCTGGTCCTAAGCACTTCATAAGCTAAGCAAAGCCAGCAACACCTGACCAAACTTGTGGCAAGCAGGTTGGAAGAGCACACAGCCTCAATGAGTTTCGGATCCCACAGAAATCCTGAGGTTGTGTCAATGTCCCATATTACACCACTGAAGTTGTTCTTACCTCTGTGCTCCCAAGTGATCCTCGGTACTGGGCCAAATGCTACTGCCACTTCCAGTAGCAAACCCCAAACTGCATAAAAAGCGCACAGAGCCATCTTCAGCATCCTTGCTCCTCGGGGCTCCTTGGGTAACTGCAGCAGGTAGTGTCTCTTTAGCAGAAGAATGCAAATCCCAGAGAGTATTAGAGACGAGGCATTTCAGACCTTGAGAGAAGTGCAACACAGCAGGCTGGGACAACCGTACAAGTACGTGCTTTTCAGCAGATCACTTCAAGGGAACGCACATTTTCCAGGATGCTGCATACAGAAACTGCCCACACTCTCCACAGGCTGCAGAGCTGCTGAGAAGTGCAGCTGAGCGCATTCTTCTGTTCCACTGCAGAAATAAATGATGCTGTGGAGAGAGGAGGGGAGGGGAGCAAGGGGTGGAAGAGAAAGCAAACTGAGCACTGCCAGTAACAGCACATTGCACACACTGATCTTGCAACACTTCTGCAACTGTCCACACAGCTTAATTTGGATAAAGAGACCATAAGTTGGTGAAAATATGATGCTTAAAACCAAGCCACATGTTACATGGTAAACAGGTAATAACTGAAAGCCATCATTTCAATCTAGAATTGCAAGTATAAATAATTTGAACTGTCGCTTATCTATAATACACAAAATACGACTCCAGTTTACGTATTTTCTTACTTTTAACAGTGAGTAGAATCAAATCCCACCCCTGACAAATTATGAGAAAAGATAACAAAAGTGACCATGGCTAAGTTCAGAAAGCAAAGGACCTGAGAAGTGCAGCATTAATCTTAAGCACTGGTTACACAAACCTGCCGCACCTGCCAGACTGAAGATCTTGACAATTTTTAATGTGTCATTTGCAGTGAAGTTTTTTCATGCTACTAATGCACTCAAGGTGTGTGGGGGTAGAAAATAAATACTGCTACAGAACCAGAGAGCTAATGCACTGCATACAAAAATAAAGGGAGAAAATGCTTAAACATGAAAATTGCCAGTTCTGTGAAAGCCACTCTGTCTTTGAGCCATTACTCTCAGGCCCAGAAAGGGGCCTTTCTACAAAACTTTCTACATCATCTTCCCTGAGCCTTCACTGCTCTTGTCTTCCTATAACCACTCCTAGGTCAAGGCTTGTGCAAGGATTTACCAGGAGAAGTGAGTGTGTTCATCAGTGACCAGATTAATGCATGCAGATAAATTCTGGGGGCTGTACAGTCAGTGCTGTGGGACCAGGTCCACACAAATGGATTCTGAGGCAAATAGCTTTTACAGGTGAGTATTCACAGAGTGAAGAGTAGCTCAATTATTAAGTTCAAGGCAGTTTAGCAATTTTATTTTAATGGAACTGTAAGGGGGGAAACAGCAGTTTGAAGAAAGATCTTTGACCCATTATTTCTACACACTTTTTCATACTACTTTTTGCTACTGAGAAGGCTGCAGGTAATAACCAATTCCCAGTTAACACCTGATTTTTTAAAAAAAGAAACAGACAGAACATTGTAATTCAGTACCAGTCCTGACAATAAGCCATCATTTAGGTACAGTGTCATACAGTAGAGATGACTCCAGAGAAGTCCTGTAGATTTTCTGGACTTTGAAAATAGGATTAGCAAATCCAGGCCCTTGTAAAAGAAAATCCAGTCCCAAGTCTCCCTACAGCCACAGCTACACTCCTACCTCAGCACACCTACCTCAGAAAATGCAAAATGACAACAAAATCTGAAACAAATTACGTTACCTTCTGAAGCCGACAAAAGGTCTGGTTGGGTCAGTCAGTGCCTACCCTGCTGTGTGGCTGGAGAATTGCTCTGGCCACACAAAGCAGGAATCTGTCATGTTACTCCTACTGTATACGTTTGCAAGACGGGCCCTTTTTCACACTGCTAAGTGACTTGCGGGACACTTGTCGATCCAAGGTAAAATTTTGCATGTTAAAGAAGGGTGTGAGACAGACAACAGTGAACATTACATGACCAATCGTGCAAGATCCACTTTGTTCTCATTCCTACTAGTTTAAATAGAGATGAAAATGCACTCAGGACCTTGTCCTTTAATTTAGCCTTCAATTTAATTACACTCCCCCTCCCCCTTCCCTTCCCTGTGTTGAAAATTATCTGGAATAACTCTTGCACTGACATCCACTGGGAAGTCATCCATAATCTAATGCGAACCTGGTTTTATGTAACAAAAGGGGTTGAAGGAGGGAGGGGAAAAAAAGCCCAGACAACAGCCTCATTTCCAAATTAGCCCAGTTCCATCAGTGTTCACTGAGTTTGAGTAGATTTGAGTGCTTTGCACTTCTGAAAAGTTAGGTCTCCTAATGCTTTAAGTTCTACTCCTAAAAATGAGCCACAATTTGCTTGAAAACAAGAACATTTAAGAAGTAAAGCAGAAAAACTTGAAACGCTTAGTTACGTAACTAAACTCTCATTAAAAGTGACCACAGATCTACTTCTCTGTTTTCTGTAAAACTGCTGAAAATTTTCTGAGGTAAATTTAAACCAGTACTTTTAATTTAGGCATTCTGCTGCTGATGATTTTAAATCAAGTTATAATGACTGTGGGGAGCAAAACAGTATGTACAATGGTTGCATGAGTTTTCCATAATGCTTTTAATTTGGTGATTTAAAGCAGGGTAACTACAAAAGAAGTAGCAATCAACAGAGCTCCTGTCAGTTTGGCAGAGCATAGCCGGAAATTCAGAGCTGTGAACATTCTCACTGACACGCATAATTCTAGCGCACACGCACAGAAGTGGGAAGAGACAAGTTTCTGCTCTCTCAAAAGGACAAAAATTCAAAAATGAATTGTAGAAAGAAAAATTTCAGGCTCCCGAAGCGCTAATAAGGAATACCAGCACAAATTCTGAAAAAGCAGGGAGTTGCGATGGCGTACCTTGACTGTTATCAGTATGGAAAAACACCTGGATCTCACGCTGCCTATGTCAGTGGGCATCGAAGACAGAGTGGTCTAAGTCCACCTGCCAGCAAAATGCAGAACACCAGCCCTGCAATAGGAGAAGCTGAAAAACCAGCAATGGGAGGAAGGCTGACATATCTTTCCCATCACCCAGGACACAGAGGCAAAGTAAGCACAAGGAGATATTTGTGAACGTAAAACTTCATCTTTCACAGATGTCAGCTCAGCAACACTTATCAGTAATTTTCTGGCAAGTAACAAAACACAACATTAAAAATGCAGAGGACAGTGTCTTCTTTCCCGGTCAGCATGGCAAAGCTGGATTCAAGAGTGCATCTTGTATGCGCAATACTTGCACAAGCAGTCTAAATTCTGGAATTTCTAAGTTAGGAAAGGCCGAATTTTGCAACCCTGGCTTTGAATTTTTTTTCCTTCTCATACTTAGTTGCATTGCGCAACTTCTGAAATCTGTTCAGTATTACATAAACTGCTTAATGGGTCTATCTTTATCTCCTTCACAATGATTAGAACTGTATGAGAATTCACTAACACACCCGCAGTCAGCATTATAGCTGGGATCCTTCCAGCTCCCAAGGAGTGACTGTTAGCATCACCAAGTATCCAGGCTCCCTCCGCAGAGAGCCAAACAGTCACTTATTCTCCTGGCTTAATCCTGTCACTCATTGACTCCCCAGGCACACCAAGCATCCACACCGCTGTCCTCCCATTTTGGACTGCACTTTGTTCTCCTCCCTGGGGTTATCTTTTCTTGAAATCCCTCCCTACTCTGTGCTTATGCTCCCACCCGTGTTGCTGCTGCCTCTTCCTCCCCAACACAAGCAGTGCACAGCTCCATGACTGTAAGTGATGCAACCCCCAGTGCGGCTGCCAGACAAGAGACCACCTTACTCTGGGCCAGAAGGAAGACGTTCTAGCCTAGTACATTATTCCCTACCTTGCACAATTCTAGCACATTATTCCCTACCTTGCCATGAAATCACTTTCACCCCAATCACTGCGCTGGCACAGCAAAGGAGGGCCTCACATTAAGCAGCAATGGACTGCAAGGCAGCCCCCCATTCCCTCTGCCAGGAGCACACCACCACGGCAGGTTTCCCAGGCAGCCTATCCTGCTATTTTTAGACTAAGAACACCCCATGTAATTTTGCATTTGTAAAACTTGTAAGTTACTACGATGAGGAATATGAAACTCAATATGCGGAGACAGGCAACTTTACAAGTGAGATGCTTCTTCCAGCAGAAAACCCGGGGGGAGAGGAGGAGGGTTTAAAGGATTCATCTGTCACAGAGCATAAATTGCGAGTTCTCCCAAAATAACTTTCTTCAAAGGCTTTTGAAAGCTTTAATAGAATGCAGACCTGCTTCACTGTTCATTGATGCCTATTTGATAACAAAGGTTTTAGGCCTCCATACATGAAAAAACAAACCACAGAACTCCCACTGGGAGATTTTGCTTAAACCAGACTTTTTTTGTTTAAATTTGCCCAACGTTTTGTTTCCAAAAATAAAAGAAAAAAGTTAGCAACGCTTGTATTTTAAGTAATCTAAATTACACGGTGAGAACTGTACAACTTACCTTTGACAGCCGAGTTTTACTGACACAGTTTATTTTAGACTGGTAAGGACAGGCTGCTTGAGTTCTCACCTTTCAAAACCTCAAGCACAGTGCCATTTTTAGCCTGTCCCATGAGAAGCATGATTTTTTTCAGTCTTTTTCTTGTTATACAGCACGTATGAACTCATTTTTTGCTTAGGTAAATTAAAACCTCAAACTAGCAGCCCAGTAGCCCTTTATGACTAACATATACATACAGCAGGAGATTATTTACATTTCAAACTGTAACCAAAATATTTTGGAGTTGCTAGGTGCTTACAAATTAGATGAAGCTTTATGATAATTTGATGTGGTCTTCACTTCCACCACAAAGCTTGGTGGAGGAGGTACACTAGTGCTTAAAGAGGATGAAAATTTTGAAGAAACTTAAATTCCCAGTTTTAGGCAGAGACCTTCTGTGAAGTTATTTTCCTGATTCTCCATGATAAATACGCCATCACGTAGTACTCAGGAAACCAATGCTTGAGCCTAAAGCAGAGAATATGCCTAATCTTCAGTGGAACACTTATAGATTTTTTTTTTTTTAATTTACATGCCTATTCCTTTCTTTACTACTATGTCCTTTGAATAAACATTACAAAGACGAGGTATCAGAGCAAAAATACCCCCCACAGATTACACAGTGACAAATAGAATATTAAAATTCTTCTTTTTCGTATTATTCTGGGTAGATTGTTACATATATCATGTTAACCTTCATTTGTAAAGAGCAACAGGAAAGAGCAAATGGGTTTGTTTCTGCTTGCTTTGTCTTTCTTTAAGAAAAAGGAAGCTAACTCTGGTCTTGGACACCTGACCTCTGAGCTATCAGAGACTGTAGGCACTGTCATGGGTCCTCAGCCTGGCTGTGCAGAAGCAAACTAAACTGAAGCTATCAATGTAAAGCTACATGGATGATCAGTGGAACTCAACCACAGTTGCAGTGCCAGCACCTTCAGTTAACTTGGGTGTTGAGCTGTCCCAAATCCAGAATTCAAGGGCTGCCTAGACAGAGAAATGTGTTTCAAGATCCTTTTTTGCCTCACTGGGTTCTCCCAGATCGTGAGCCTGGGCTGTGACAGCGTCAGTGGTGCAGTGAGACCCGTTCAAATGACCAAGAAACAAGGTCCCTGAAATTTCACTTTCCCCTACATATACTATCACAATAAAAAAAGTATTAGTTTCTTCCTCATTTCTTCTTGGGCTCACAGGACTGAGTAAGTCATGCACACTTATTCGAAGATGCCTAATGGCAACTAAAAGCACTCACAAAAGTATCTGCGAGTCTAAATCAACAAGCATATGTGCTTTTTAAAAAAAAAAAAAACAAACAACAAACCCAAACCAACAAACTAACCTAGCTATCCAGCAACACTTTAAAAGATACAAGTGTCACTGAAAGCAAGCCCTGTACCCCCTCACACACAAACTGCATAAGACAGGAGAGCTGCAATCCTGAATGGGACCTTGCAGTGGTAACTAAAGCACAGGTAAACATGCAGAATGTTCCCCGAGAGAAAAAAGTCCCTTTTCTCCTAAGTTTCTTGAGAAGTATTCTGGTCTTAAAGCAAAACAAAGTAACAAACCGAGCTTATCATTAAATCCTTATTTATGTTTTCCCATGTGAATTTAAGTCCCTAGTGTTCTCACCACGTATTTATTTGTTTTACTAACAAAGACATCTGTAACACAGCCACCACAAATCCACAGCAACCCCCCTGCTGTGGGGGGGTACACTTAGTTTCAGTGTACGTACCTGCCTCCCCTTGGAGCCTCCCACACAACCCCGGAGCTGGGGAGCTGTCAGAAACACGTCCTTTCTGCGAAGAGATAAGAAACAGGGTTTGACATCATTACCACATAAACCCGAAGGGCAAGTTTTGATGCAGGAATCATAATACATCCTCCCCCAAAAGTTTGGCTTTTATTTCCCAGATTGCCAGGGAAGATGATTTGACAGAAACCAGGACGGATACATGTT
Organism: Eurypyga helias; assembly: GCF_000690775.1. Taxonomy (NCBI): domain Eukaryota; kingdom Metazoa; phylum Chordata; class Aves; order Eurypygiformes; family Eurypygidae; genus Eurypyga; species Eurypyga helias. The sequence goes on along the minus strand of NW_010273191.1, from coordinate 53,666 downwards.
GCATCCAACAAGCCAAGATCCTGATGCTGCACTTCACACAAAAAACTGTTAAGCAGTCCTGATAAAAAGCATACACTCCAGCCCTTTTCAAACTCACTTTGTTTCCTCTGTCCCAAGCTGGAGTGTAACTACTCAGTAGAAACTACTCAGAATTTACACTGCAGTGGCAATTATTGATCCCGATAAGAGTCTGGGACCCCTCTTATGCTGGTATGAGGACATACAAAAAGCTCAGAAGGGTTACACACCAGGCAGCCCAACAAACAATTACCTTGACTAAATCCATATAAAGCAGTTACAACACTCTCCTGCACTACTGAATGACTGCATTATGCACAAGCTTAGAACAAGAGTATCTGGATATTTACGACGAAACCTTGCACATTTGTATTCAGTTTGGTGTAACCAAGGGAGAACAGTGGGCCACTCCAAAGCAATCGCAACAGGGTACACAATCCATTTATCCCAACACTACTCTAGGTTATGTATTTCCGAATATGTAGACCTATAGTACTGTTACATCAGCTTGTATTTAGCATAAATACTTCCAACTGTTCATCCAGCAGCTTTTTAGAGAGGACAGTATTTTTTTAAATGCAAGTGGGTCTAATCTGTATTTCACTGAAGCCAATAGTTAAGAGGGTTCCCACAGATCCAAGGGGAAGAGGGTGCCCCTAAATAAAAAAGAAATCTTCACTGAACATCTGAAGGCTTCATTTGTGATCCAAAAGATTATAATGAAAGGCTCACAAGACAGAAGGCCCTGCAAAAAAACAGGCCAGACAAAATTATGAGAAACAGCTCAGTATTGCATGTCTCTAAGGAAAGGGAAAAGCTACACACAGGATCTTTTCACAGGCAGTGTGTCTGCCCTGTCCTTCAACAGTGCACAACTTGTAGCTGCCAGTATGGTACCAGGTATCAAATAGGTACATCAAACCCACTTTTGCTTACTAAAAAATATTTTCAAAAAATCTTTTGAAAATCTTTTGTATCTTTCACACTGTGGAGTGAGGAACCGAGTCTGACTCTTCTCACAATGATTTCTCAACAAGATTCTCCATGGAAATTGTTGCCCATCTAGGCTATTACCCACTGGATATTTTTCACAAGCACTAGCAGGATATAACTGACTTATTTTTGCTGCAAAAGCAACTGTCTACCTTTCATTCTGCTGGAGAAAACAGAGCAGGCAAACTGCGAGTCACTCGACCACTTACGAAGCTCTCCATGAACCATCTTACACCAGATCATCTCTACGGCTGTAGCTACTCAATATTTAAGTGAACAGTTAAAATTTACAAAAACTGCTGCTTGCCACAAGAGGCCATCGATTACCACAGTCACTATCACTACCCAGAGTTTTCAGATCCCAGCGTGCTTCCTTACAGCTTACTGCTTGCAGAACAAACAAAGGTCATCACCCATTTCAGCTGTAGGTACCTTAAGGGAAAAGGAAAATTCTCTTTTGCCCCTGCTGAGAAAAGACTTCTAGCAGCCTGTGGCTTGTATGAGCACTTTCACTGTAATGACACCCTTGCGCCCCAATAAAGAGCTACAGTAGGTGTTAAACTGCTCATGAAAATCTTTGCAAACTAGCTGACCTGCAGACTCCACTAGCTCGGCCTGTCAGGGCAATTTCCACATCTCCACAAAGATGGCTCCAGGCTTCTGAGCTAGGGTCTGAGGCCAGTAGGGACCCAAAAGCCAAGTGAGCAGGCGGCTGGAACCCAGGCCAGGCCCTGGATCCCTGCAGAGGTGGGGAGAGGCACAAGAGTCACAAGGACTTAGAAAGTTATGGCACCTCAGCTCAAGAATTTGGCCTCCAAGAGCAGTGCACCCCTCCTCGGTCTGCCCCTCAGGAAAGGGCTACTAACCATGGGTGTTTCTGGCAGGGAAGCCCACAGACGCAAGGCCAGGCACGAGGGCAGCCGGGCTCAGGCAAAGGGTGGTTTGCATGTAGGGACCGATTCTTCTCCTGTGATCATGCTGCCGGTGGCTGCCTGTCTGGACAAGACCTGCAGTCACGCTACGCACTTGAGTAACTACTCACAGCTCGCCAAAAGCTATGACATAATTAAACCCTTTAATCCAACCAGGAATTGAGTATGAAATTAAGATCCGTGTAAGCACTGCAGGTTTGCAGGCACCCTTTGGGTTCTCTGGTTTGACCCTAGCCTCACAGGTGATCCTTTAAAGCAGGCACTGCAGGAGCTCCCTAACAAATCTTAAACACTGTCAGGTTTTAAGATTGAAAACCATATTTCAATGTAAACATAAGGGGGAAAAAAAAAAAAAACAACCCAAACCCTGTTTCTTCTGGCAACAATTACTTAAGCTTGGGGGGAAGGTACAGGGACAACAGAAAATTACACCATGAAAAGCTCATTATTTTGACAACTGTGACTAAGTCCTCAAAGATTAAAGAAAATGCCACGGGATTATAAATGAAAGACAGCCTGGAATATATTATGTAGAATAACAAGACAGTCACCTCAAGGAAATTTTTCATAGAAGAGCTGCAATTCTTCATATATGTGCATTTGCATATATTTTATTTATCTGAGAACTTTATTCTAATCTGTCAAATTCCAAAGTACATTAATCTATTACAAGGTACTTCTGGGTGTCACAGTCTGCTTGCATTAAAAAACTCCACAAACAAAAAAAAAGTAATCCACCAACACATAACTTGTACTTCCTTCAGCATATCCATTACCATCCAGGTCAGAAGCATTTCTTTAATCCTCTGTTCAAGCCTACGCCTGCTGTAACCAGGACCTAGGGATTCTAAATGAGATGAAGGAGAAAGGAAATAGAGAAGAAAACTAACTTATAAGCAAATTTTAATTACTCAGAGAAATCTCTGGGAGACCACGGAGGCAAATTTCAAACTTGGGAATGTTTGTAGTACTAAAGCATTACTCACTGACCTTACCAAAATACAATTTCCACATCAGTATCTTGATGACTGCAAATAGTGGTGTATTTGCTACCCATATCTCAAGTCAGCCACAATCTAGATATGCTAGTTTTTTAAATGCTCACACGGAAGCCACAGGTAAAGCCAGTGTATAGCTATGAATAACTAAGACTGCATACACTGCCCACAGACAGCACGCTAAAAACATTCTGTGAATGGTACGTGTGGTTGTAGGGTTTTAAATTAAAATGAATTGCACAAAAAGTTATGCTAGGCTACAAAATTCAAGAACTGCAGGTATTACCAGCATTTTACTGTAATAATTGGGTATTTGACATAAAATGACTGTTGCTGACTGCAGCAATTTCCACAGTTCTCCCAATGTCAGTGGGACCGGTGATGATACCTGCTAATCACCTGTGCAAGACACTGTGGGGGGAAAGACAAGTAACAAGCATTCTACAGGATGTACAGAGCAAAGCCTCAAATACTTGTTTTTCCCCTTTCCCACTTGTGAGGCTTCACTTTTCATAAAAACAACTTTGTTTCACAGAACCATTTACTGGCCCATGGATACCCCTTACCTTTTTCTACATGCTGTGGTGAAGGAAGGAGGTTTTGCCTTGTGCCTGATTTCAAGTGTGTGAGCTTTCACATGCAGCAGATCCCTTGTGCTAAATCAGGATTTTTGAACAACAAAGCAGAAAAGCTCTCATGTCTCAAACAGTCATTTTAATTTAGCACAGATTGGACTGGGATCTTCAGTTTTCAATTCCTCCATCACCCTGACCCTCTTCAGATCTCACAAGCATTCACAAAAAAGCCAAGAACACAAACTATCATGGAGGCAGAGAGCTGAGGACTGCTACAAACTCCTCCTGCGTCCCAGTAACAGAATAGTAATATCAAGGTTGGGCCAACTACTGCTGACACTGGAGCTCCTCCATTTTTAAGGACACTAAAAGAAACTGTAATTAAGCAACCTAACTTCCACAAACCAGATAGGAACATTCTTATTATCTGTCCACCCCTACCCTTCCTCAGGAAAGGATTTGACTGTACTTCAGAATTCTAACTTTCCCACAAAGATCAAGATAAAGATTATTTTAGTAAGTTTTCATTAAAAACATGGTAGTGGTTGGGAATCAAATTCTAGTAAAGACAGCGCACGCCGGCACTCCAACTATGTAAGACCAAAGGCCAGAGCCCCAGTGAGAAGAAAGGAGGATGCGCAACTTGCACAAATGAAATAGCAAATACCAGCACTCTGGCTTCAGACTGAACTCTAAACCATCACTTCAGGGCCATGTAAAATTTATATGTACTCACAACACGATGCATTTGTTTAGGGAAGCAAATGTTCTTTCAAAGGCAGCATTAGAATATTCTGGTGAATAAATAACATAGTCTTTGAAGAGCAGAGGTCATTGGGAGCGTCCCTTTATTCAAAACATTTTTACAATTAATTACATCTCCTCTCACCATACAAGCATCATCCCTTATTATCCTACAAGTTCTTCTCCTTCTATCAGAAATGGAGCAATCCAGAAAACAATCTGTTGGTGCTAAAACCTGAACAAGAAGGAACAGCATACGAACCTCCAAACCTGACTCTTAAGTATTTAATCAAAAATAACAGAACACAAAGTTTAAATTCTGCCTATATTTTTGGTTAGTGTTCTTTTAACAGCATGAATGAAGTACATGAGAAAAATCAAGAGGTTAAAAAAAAAATACACACCACAGCCAGGACGTGTTTTACCCTAAAGACTAAGCTGCCAATTATGTGCAAGCAACTCACAACGTTAAAAATAGAAGTGAATGAATGTTATGTATTTCCACTATATATGTGGAAATACGTAACATATGTGGTAGAAATAGTATGTAATATGAATGTCATGTCTGTTCACTATGACAATACAGCAAGACAGAAAAGATAAAGCTAAAATCAACATGCTGTATTATACCAACTATCTTCAGAGCTTAGACCATGTCTTTAGTCACTTTCAGATAACAACTTTTTAACCATTTATTACTCCAGCATTTCCTTTTTCAACTTTCTCTGGGTCTTTACAGAAACTGCTCTGTTTACAGGCAAGAGCTAAAATCTACTCACGAGTTATCTGAGCACTGAGATTACAAAACATGCAGGTATTACTTCACAGTGTTCCAACGTTTAGCATTTTTCAATGCTGTCTTGACATTGTTCTTTCTCTCTCCCACCTTGAGAAATGCATAGCCTCTTCCAAAAATGTAGGCAATGAGAAGACATGGAAGGGAGTCTTTAATGCATGAAAAAGGATTTTACTATCATGGCTGCAGAAAAACTCTTATTATTCAGTAACAGATTCAAGCTTTTCAGGCTTTCAAAACAGTTTAACAAATTATGCCACTTACTAACAGGTGCCAGACCATAAAGTTTTTCAACCCTCAAAAGAGGCAAACAGAAAAGCCACCTTGTCCACACACAGCTAGTACCAGAATATCTCAGCCAGTTTGCATAATGTAGACACCCAACTTACATTCTACATACCCCTACACACTGTGAACAGCATGCATTGCTCAGAGGCACCTACAGCAAGAAGGCAAAACGCTAAGATGGCTTTTAAACAAACTTCAAAAGCCTGTCAGAATCACTGCCTGGCACCTTCTTTTTTTTCCCCTAAAATGAATTAGAATTAAGAGGAGGAGGAGGAAGAAAAGGAAGAATAATTTTCATCTCGGCACAAAAGATTAAGAAATAGCAGTTTTCCAACCTGCACAGCAAAACATTTTGCAACATAAAAAGAAACCTAGGTAGGGGTTACCTGTCCGTCCCACATAAAGGCTCCTGTGCTGAGAAAACAGGCAACTTCAGTCCAAGGAGCCAGGGACTCGGCTCCCTGATTGTGTAAGTCACAGCGCAGCCTCCCTGAGGGAGCTGCGAGAGGTTGCTGAACCATGGGATTTGAACCAATTCATTCAAAACAGTGGAGAAACAACAAAAATAAAACTTCACTGTGTTTTGCTATATGAAATTCAGAAGCTGAATCTTGCAGCAGTATTTACTATTAAAAAGCAATTAAAATTCATAGGTGGAATTTACCCATTTCTTGTAAAAACAAAGCAAAACTGTTCCCATCCAAAAAAAACCTCAAAAGCTATAAAAAGGGATTTCCTCAAGCTTTAAAAAGTTATGTAAGGACAGCTCAGCCTTATGAACATAGGTAAAATTTGTTGTGCTTCTGAATATCCTTATCTCACTTATCATGCACTACAACTCCCTTATCACACACACCCCTTTAAAAAGTATCTTACTCTCCCTCATGTTTAATTGCACAAAGCCTAACATGAGAATGTCATTGGACTGGTTAGGGTGATACTTTGTATCATGTTAAAAACATGCTCACTCATAAGCAAAACAACCAGAAGGGATGGCAGGAAATTCATACATTCCTGAATCCTCCTGCATCACATTCCCAGTTCCATTTGGGACAACATCCAATTGCTCAACAGATCTGCCATAGTAATTTTGAGTTTCCAGCTTTGGATGCAGCAAGCAGATGGCAGCATCCGCTGCTGCCAACGCTTCACCTGTCCCTCCACAGAGCTGCCTGCCCCACACAGCCAGCTTCACGTTGTGCATGAATCACACCGGTTGAACAGTAAGAGCCGTTTCCCCATCGGGCATGCACGTATGTTGAAGGTGGTGTGGTAAAGCCCTCTTTCGAAATGTCGGCAGATATATTATTTGTATGGCAGCTACCTGAAGAGTGACCATCAAGTGCTGTCAATTCTTCTGGTGACTTCTGCGTCCCCTGGTCTCCATCCATCCCCACCTCCCAGCCCAAACTTGTGCCACTGTGCAACCAGCTAGAGAAGTAGACTGATCAACTTCCACAAGTTAAAACCTATTCTGAGGAGGGTAAAAGTCAAGATAGTTTAAATCCACCCACAGTGTCTCTCTCAATAGCAGTACTAGCTTGCATCAGATGAAACATATGTGCAAGACGTTGGAAACACTGTCTGAGCTTTCCTTGGGAAAAACAAAAGGAGTGTGAAGCCCAGGAAGTACTAGACTCACTATTGAGTCCTTCCAGCCTCAGCTCAGGGCCAAAGTAAGAGAAAGCAAGGAAGAGTTGAGGGATCCTGGCCTTAAAAGCAAAACCCTGAAGGACTGAGGGCTGTCTGGGATTAGGCCTGTGATGGACATGATGCACAGCACCTGCCATGGGACTTGAGTTTTCTGTAGGACTGCTTGCTGGAAGAGATCTTGAAGAGACAAAAGTCAGAACTCAAGCGCAGGGCTACGTCCCCAACAGTAAGTGTTGCTCTTTCCCTGCTGCAGCACCATTATGAAAACTGTTTGTTCTGCCAGTGGTGAGCAATAAACTACAGTTCCTTCTCATCAGCTGAACCCTGGCCACAAGCGTGACACCCTTACATTTACTGGCATATTCAAGATGCTCAGCTGCCTCTGAAGGACTGGCAAAGAGCACATCCCATGGGACAACTGCATGTCCCAGCCAACCCTGTGCAAATCAGGATATACCAGGTTTAGGGTCAAAATCCAGAATCCACACCACACTGCAAAGGTCATTTTAAATACCCGTGATCTCAACAGGAGATTAATCTACAATAGCAGACTGCAATTTATGCTTTCTTGGCAAGCACCATGGAAATGCAGTAAAACAGCCTTAAAATCTTAGAAATCATCATTTCACCATAACAAAACACACCTAATGCAAACAGCTTCAGTGGAAAGCATTTTAAAAGATTTGGTATTTTGTTAGTTCAAAAAAGTGTTCACCTTTTTTCCCATGTAAAAGCCTCTACAGCAACCCTGGCATTTTTTTTTTTTATATTGAAAAGTAACACAACTTATGAAAAAAGCTGCTAGTACTTTTCATACATAGCACAGGCACAGATTTTAATAATCATCATTAGATTATGGCTCACTAACCTTTGCTGATTTTTAAACTAACTGTGTATAGCCAGGGAGCCTGCACACTTCCGTAAAATATGCAACGAAATTATTCCTATCAGCAACTACAAAAAACCTTTTGTGCAGAACATACCTGTTCTACAAACATCTAAACATAGGTATTTCATTGCAGGATTCAGTTCACAACAAGTCAGTGATGACTAACACTGGGGTTTGAAAAAACACAACTCTGACTTTTGGGGAATTTACACAAATGCATGATTTATCACATGTTGCTACCTCTACTCTACAAGGTTGCAGACCATCAACCATACCTGCGACTGCCTCAATACAACCCTTGTGTTGGTATTAAGAATGCAAAGGTCATTTTGATCTTTGGCTAGTCACTGGGTATCGGTTTGTGCCCCTATTACTGCTTTCTGTATGTTCAAAAACACAGGTGCAGATCTTTCAGTATAAGTGCTTCAGATTTCACATCAAATTATATGTAAGCATGTCAGGAACAGGATTAACAGAAGCTTTGCTTGCGGAACATTCTCACAAGCATTACTGGGATTTTAACTCCTGCCAAGCCTAAAATGAGCTTTTTCTTACGCCAAACAAAATGTAGCAGAGAGTCATTATTATACTTGATGATTAACTTATAAGACTTGTTTGCACTATCATTAAAGACATTATGAAAGGAAAAGAGATGTGAGAGCTGCACAGTACAGAAGTTCTGCCTCAAAATTTCCTGACAAAACAGATAATTACTGATAGTTTCCAGCCTTGAATGCTATGTTTGAGGGGTTTATTACAGCAGAAAAGCAGAACTGTAATATTATATTAAAGCATTAAAGGCCAAACAAGATTTATCTGCTTCCTTCAAGATTTAAAGCTCAAGAGTGAAACACAAAGGAGCAAAGGTGATGTCCAAAGATGGCAGCAGACATCCACATCCCACCCAGACCCCTTGCAGCCTTCAAGTTTCAAATGTCACAGTGGAAAAATTATGTTTAGCTCAGCCATATGCAAAAATTAATCCCAGCTTAGAGAGATATGTCAAAGAATTCAATGGCAATTGTTACTTGTGATCCAGACTCTGTAGAGGTGCTCAAGCTGTTAGCTGCTTCCTTGTATCCCTTTATAACATTCTGAAGTTTGCAGCTACAGGTACCCTATCAACAAAAGACACATGAAGAAAAAGGAAAATATCCTTTAGACAGCTATATTGTCTCCTGATACATGACTCAGAACAGGCAGAGACAAAACTCAAGAAGATATGGTCATTGTCTGTACTCTCTCATTCGGGATTGCAAAATACCCTTCTACTGCAAGGCATGCTTAATAGAGCAAGAAACAAACCTAAGTCCTCATACAGCCTGTAAAATAAATGAGCCATTTCTATAAAAAGTCATCATTCCATATTATTTCAAATCAATTAAACTTAAGATCTAGGTTTTCTGTGGATATATTAATTTCCTAAATTTAAATATCAATTTTTATGCAGCTCATTGCTAAAAGTTTGTTATTTTTCTTTGGGTGTGGGTTTTTTTGGTTTGTTTTTAATAAGGGCAGATTTAATACAGTAAACAAAATAATTCTCACTAAGTATTAGTTTCCTTCTCACTTCCCCCAGTTTTCTCTAACTGGAGTATTAGCTTTAAACTACTGCAAGAACATATAACAGCATAGCAAAACAATGCCCCAGGATTAAAATATGAGCCTAGCCAGGTAATGGTATTTACTTACGAACAGCAGAACTTGTCACATCACAGTCTTCTCTACAGCAAACTATTGTGTAGACTTCGTTAAATCCCAAAAGTATTTTTTTTAGAAAATTAAGAACACTGATCTTCAAGTTTCCTACAGGATGTGCAGACTTAATTGAGAATACAAGTCCACTATCAGCTTGCTTTCCTTAAGTAGCATTTCTAGATCTCTTAGAAGTCATCCATGGTACTCAGGAGTATGTAGACTACAAACCGAGTATCAGTACTCCAGATTAACAACCATGCAGTAGCTGGTCTGTTACTGCTCTTCTACAATTAAACACTGAATGAGAGTTTTTATTATTTTTGTCGCTAAGAAACTGGTTTCCTGTTCGACTGTTTGATGATGGTCCTCACTTACTACGGCAGATCTTAAACAGCAAGCTTCATTTAAGCTTCCTTGTTCTTAAAGGCTGCAGACGTATTTCTGCTTGGCAAAAATGCTTACTGTCTTTCATGACAGATTTGCTGTTCAGTGACACACAGGAAACTGCACTACAGTTTGCGCGCAGTGGTCTGAGACCTCCAGCGGCAAGGTCAGCCAACTGCGCACCTCAAGGCACAAGCTGCACCCTCTCTGTGAAGAACTTCTTCCTGATACCTCATCTAAAACTCCATGCTTTAACTTTAAACCTGTTACCCCTTGTCCTGTCACTACAGGCCCTTGTAAAAAGTCCCTCCCAGCTTCCTTGCAGCCCCTTCAGGTACTGGAAAGCTGCAATGAGGTCTCCCCAGAGCCTTCTCTTCTCCAGGCTGAACAA